>NW_026652288.1:12095956-12335956 GCF_009828535.3 Hylobates moloch
TAAATTTTGGATGCACTTTTTGTAATTGCTTTGCCTGTTTGTACTGTGCAGTCACCATATCTTCCCACTGGAGCATAAATTTACAAACTTCATGCAAATGCATTATTTGTAATAAAACTGACTAATGAGCATTAAAAGCCAATTATTTCTATACATCTGCTGGCTATGGCTGGCAATAATTGTGCATCATTCAGATTTGTGGCTGTGTGTTTGCCTTAGTAAGATTTTAATCACTCATTAATTTATGGTTTACAATATGCATCATGGGCACCTGTATTCCCCAAACTGCCTCAGACTTATAAATCAAGAAGCTGCAGAGCTTGGAACTGTGACAATAGAGGCCTCTTTTTTAAGTTGTGTCTTCATGCCAATGTCTACTAGAGGATCATAGACAAAATAAGACAACCCCCCACCCGCCTCAAAACACATTGAGTACAATTGATCTTCCATTCCACTGATGAATTACTTTTTCCTTTTTTTATAATACCATACTATGCATTTTTATGTTACTTTTTTATTTGCCAGTTAATGACTTCTTGGTGGCCTAACCTTTGTGGAGACAGGGTCCCTATGGAAGGAGCATACTTTCAAATTTACGTAGAAGGGGACTTAAATCCTTTTTCCAATTCTTGTTGCAAAATCTTAGGCAAATCACTTAGTGTCTCTGAACCCACACCTATGAAGTTTTTTAAATAGTAAAAGCGTAGTATTAGTAGTAGTGAGGATTTTGATGAATGACAGGCCAGTCACTGAAGGAATTGTCCTTAACTATGGCAGGAATGAGCTTGGGGAAAGGACTGGTGGTTGACTCCCACCTAAACCTCTGAAACAGAGCACTCTAACTAGAAAAAAGAGAGGCTGGAAAACGCTGCTGGCCAACTCCACTCTCCAACCCTCTCTCCATCAAGGACAGACAGAGAATTAGAAGCAGAATGCTATGAATAGTGCATTTTTACATTCCCCACACTGATAAGAGCAAGAAAAAGTATCGATTGTTTCAAATATACAGAAGCTAGGATAGAAGGACAAAAAATTTCTGATAGTTAAAGAACCATATTGAGAGAATGAGAAAAAATATCCACCTTCCCACAAAGCAGTGCAAGATAAAGGTCTACCACACACTAGACATTTGGCTAGAGACCATGCTTATTGCATAGTTTAAGATGTGAGGGGACATTAAGGTGGCACCCAGATGAACAATAAAAAGATCAAATTGAATACACACTCCGTATCTGTTGGCAAACAGCAGACATCTATACGTCTTATCTCATATAAGCAAAAACTAGAAAAGAACAACAGAAAACAACAACATGGGCTGTATGAAAACATTCTGACACATGACAAGGTGAGATATAGCAATAAAGATTCAGAGAAAAGAAAAATAATTCATTACAAATGGCAGAAAAAAATAGAATGCATCTGTTTTGTGTTCTCAGCATATAAAAAAATATTGTTGCTGTGAAGTAAGACAGAATTTGTGTTGGTCAAGTGGAAAATAGGGTTTTAAAGGAGCTGGCGGAGTTAGGGAGAAAATGTAATTAAACTAGAATATGATACAAAAAAATAAAATATACATTGGAGACAGTAAAAAGCTGAATTTAGACTTGTTCAATCACTGATGAATGCCAGGCCAGCAAACAGTGGTTCACAGACCGAATCTGGCACATCCCTGTTTTTATATTGCCCATGAGCTAAGAATAACTTTTACATTTTTAAATGGTTGGAAAAAAAACTCAAAGAAGAATAAAATTTTGTGGCATACGGAACTTATATGAAATTCAAATTTCAATGTCATACATAAAGTTGGATTGGAACACAGTACCACTCCCCCATCCATTTACATATTATCTATAGCTGATTTCTGACTCCAAAGGTGGAATATTTGGAACAGAGATCATATAGCTCACAGAGCCAGAAATATTAACTATCTGACCCTTTACAAAGAAATTCGCCAACTTCTAATGCAGAGGACTTATTAACTAGAGAAGCGTTCTCAGAAGTGACGTGTCTTTTTTTCTTTTTTCCTTTAGTGCGGTTATGTTATTAACTTGAAATGTAGTTTGGTTAATTTGTTTCTGTTCGCATTCCATTTGGAGTTTTTTCTTCCATTCTTATTAATTATATTTGCATATGCAAAATATTAATATAGTTCTAAAAGTCAGATCTAGTAGGTTGTTGAAAACTGGGACTTCAAGTTAAATGATGTATAGTGAAACCAACTTTACCATAGCTTAATTGATATAAACAGGACTTAAGTTCCTGCAGCATATTTCTAGTCACAAAAACATCATCAAACTTCTAAATAAAGACAAAACACTTCTAATATTAAACATTGAAATTAATATGAGCTATACACATATTGAAGAAAGACGAATAAAAACAAGTAATAGTACACAATAAATATGTGTGTCTTCATTCTGCTATCTTATAGAAGCATAGATCAGAAATATACAACAACTAGAAGTCAATCTTGGGGTGCATTAGTTGTATGCAACAAATGTACACAGATTTAGTAACTTAAAACCACACAGATTTCTTATCTTACAGCTTCTGTGGGTCAGAAGTCCAGGTATAGCGTAACTAGGTTCTCTGCTCAGACAATCAAGGTGTCTACTAAGACTGTGAACTCATTTGAGGCTTGGCATTTTCTTCCAAGCTCACTGTTTGTTTGCAGAATTCAATTCCTTATAGTTGTGAGACAGAAGTCCTCAGGTTCTAGAAGACACCTGCCATTCTCTGTCATGTGGCACTTTCCACAACAAGGCACCTGTTTTAAAGGGCTCGCTTGATTACATCAGACTCGCTCAGGATAATCTCTCTTAGATTACCTCAAAGTCAATTGATTAGGGCCCTTGATTACATTTTCAAAATCTTTTCACCTTTGCTGTATAACTGATCTAGTTACAGAAGAGATTCCCTTCCTATTGCTCCTACACTCAAGGGGAAAGGACTGTACAAGGATGTGGGGCATTGGGGGTCACTTTAGAAGTCTGCCTGCCTCATGGGCTCTTCCCTCATTGTGTGCCTCCTTGGGCTTGTATGCTATCTAGGGGAGCCAATCATCCCACAGAAGAATGATGTCAGCAGGAAAGGCCGGGGGTAGAGTGTGTGTGCACTGTGTAGCCTGTGAGCAGATCTGGTTGGCTTTGTGACCTCAGGTAAGTCATTTCAAGTATATTTGCTTTTCCTGTTGGGAGACAATTCTCCATTGGGTTTTCACATTTCTGAAGGTATTGCAAGCAGAAGCACTAAAAGATAACTATATTTTCAAGGATGCTTGTATATAGCAAGAAGCCTTGGAAGATATAGATAGCATCATCCTCTAGAGTAGAGGGTAAGTTTATTAAGTGTCAGGTAAAAGAAAGATAATGTCTTCCTTCTGGGAAAAAATTTCCACAAGTTTGCTTGCAATCTAGTATAAAAGATTTGAGTTCATGAGATTGGAGTTCCTCATCTGTGATGCACACCTGTGCATGCAGCATTCACCTGGGCCCACTTTTGTCTTGTCTCCATTAGAAGTTGGAACAAGGTGAACCAATGCAACCATGAAGTTTATGCTGCTGTCTGTGTTGTAAATAATGGTCCTTTGTCTCTGGTCCAGGAGTCTCATTTCTTCTGCCGGCACTCGTCAACCTGCAACAGCTAACTTGTTAGGTTGGAAAGAAAAGAAAATCTCAGATATTCCATGGTTCTTAACATTTCCCCATAGTACCTTTATATGAGGGGTGCTTCCAACTTCACTTGCTTAACACCATGACCTATGGTCCTTCTAATTCACCCTCTGGTATCACTTCCTCCTTGGAAAGTTTCTTAACTCATCCCCTTTCTTCTAGAAAAAGTCAATCACACTCTCTTCCACACAGTACTTCCTCCTTAACCACAGTTTCACTTTCCAGTTTCACTTTTCAGTTACCTATGGTTAACTGCAGTCTGGAAACATTAAATGGAAAATCTCAGAAAGAAATCATGTTGTAAATTGTGTGCCATTGTGAGTAGCATGATGAAACCTTGTGCTGCCTTGCTCTCTCCTGCCCAGCACTTGATTCATCCCTCTGTCCAATGTATCCACACTGCATATGCTCCCGGCTTGTGAGTCACTGAGTAGCCATCCCAGCTCTCAGAATCACTGTCCTAGTATTGCAGTACTTGTGTCCAAGAAACCTTGTTTCGCTTAATAATGGCTTCAGAGTGCAGCAATAGTGAAACTGGCATATTGTGATCAATATTCTATTTTATTATTGTTGTTAATCTCTTACTGTGCCTAATTTATGAGCTAAACTTTATATAGGTATGTATGTACAGAAAAAAAGTGTAGTATGTATAGGGTTCAGTACCATTTGCAGTTTCAGGCATCCAGTGGGGGTCTTAGAACATATTCCATAGAACATATTCCCCACAGAAATGGAGGGACTACTGTATTACCCTTCCACTTATGCCATAAAGGTCAGATTAAAAGGAAAGCTGTCTTCCCCAAAACAACACATCATTTTGAGAATAAGGAATTGCAACATATCTAGTTCTGTATAAAATCTACTATAGAGGACTTTTCCCAATATTTTACTTTTCAAATCAAATTAGTATTTGGAGAATAGACATTAACATGAAGCAACCTCAGTAAACATTGGTATTGGGTCTCTATAGACGTCTCTTAATGGGATTATTAACAAAGGGGGCAAAGAAATGTAATTTAGGTGTAATTATTTCTCTGGGAATTGGGAGTTGGTGATGACCTCCCAAGTTCATTTCTTGCACGTTGTCACAAACAAGGATATCAAAACCACTTTAGGAACGCAATTGGGTAAGAGATGTATGTTGCAAAGATCATGAATAGTAAATAGAAACTTGTGACTTGGGAAAAAACTTCCAGTGACAACCTTTTATAAAGATTCAAGAAGATCTGCCTCTCAACCCTAAATAAAAATAAAGATTAGGTGCACTAGGTGACTCAAAGAGCGTTTTGATTGACAAGGAAGACATGATACTGAGGAGACAGGATGAGTTCAAATAAACTTGCATCAGGAAATGAGCAGAGAAAAATTAACATACTTTACACATGATTGAATGTTAAATGTGTAGCTATTTTGAAAGGTAGATATTTTATTATTTGGCTAGCTTAGTTATTTGTATAGACATTGTGTGTGTGTGTGTGTGTGTGTGTGATCCTATTTTGCACTTCCTAACAAGGAACATGTGGCTGTCGTTATATTCACAGCTCTGCTGTATTTGGTGGTAGTTAGTAAACATTCCCTGCATCTTGCACGTGATAGACAGTCTCCACTTCTGAATGAGATGAAGTTAGAGATCATTGTATCCTCAACATTTGGCATCCTATTTGACACATGGTGGTCAGAAAAATTCATGTTGAAAATTAAATTCTTCACCTGAGACATCAATTTTCATCTCCATAAAATGAGGTGATTTGACCAACCAATCTCCACTGTCCTTCTGGGCTCAGAGATTCCAAGAGTCCTTCATCTAGAAGCTGCTGGAAATCGGTGCTGTAACTGGCTGCAAATTCCTGTGAGAAGACTTCGTGGAAGTCTCCCCTCAGAGGCCTAATCAGGAAAGCTTTCTAGGGCTGAAAGCCGCCTTTGTGACACTGCCCCACCTCCCCCCTTGCAAAGAGGCCAGGGTTTCTGTGGGAAGAAGGGAAGCTCATGCTTTATGGCATGTTTTGCTAATGTGAGTATCAAAGGCCTTCCAGGTGTTAATGGCGGCAACGGTGCGGAAAGCCCAGAGTGACATAACTCGGTTCTGGCTTGTGTTGGTCTGATTGCCTTTTTTGGCATCAGCTAACTCTTAGTTTCCTTTCACCTTTTGGTTGAAATGAACCGAGTGAGCTGAGGCAAAGTTTCCTAGGATTAGGATGTAAACCTGATCTTCCTGTACCCCATATCCCAGGGCTGGAAATCAGCTGGCTGAGGAGAGGGAGGTGGAGAGGTGGGCATCTACTCACCCCATGGAAGCCATAGCTCTCACCACGTTTAAGAGAGACTGGAGAAGAAAACAAGGTCCACAGAGTCTCCTAATTACAAACAAGGACTTGTCTCTTCTCACCCACATTAATTAATACTGTTGCCTGGCTTTGCTTGCACAGAAGCTGAGTGGCTTATTCTGCCTTGCTCATGAAATTCTCAAGTCAAAGCACTCTGCTTGGCTGGCCATGGTGCCTGGCGGCATGGGGACAGACCTTCCCAATTATCACCTCCAGAATAAACCTATTCAGTTCTCTGCAAAAACAAATGACATCAGCAACAATAACCACACTATCACACTGGCATTTACTTCTACCTGAAATGCATTCCCTGTAATTCAAAACAACCTAGTACAGTGGGCAGGAACGGTGTTGCTATCTGCACTGGCGAAATGAGAACAGGAAGGCCCAGGGGAGCAAAGCAACCTCCTGGGGATAATAAAGTGCATCAGGCAGACTGGATCCTGGTCCTTGGTCTTAAACTCTCAGAAGGAGTAGACTTTCTTCTGAAACCACTTCACTCGAAGTCACCCCAGAACTGAATTTTCCTCACTTTTTAGCAGCCACAGGGCTGAGGCTTCGTGGCATGGGAAGAGTAAGGTGTTGGGAATGAGTTAGCTGTATTTAAACATTAATTTCATGGTTTACTAACTGTGTTATTTAGCATCTCATAAGCGCAGTTAATTTATAAACTGATCATAATAATGCTTTTCTCATGGGATTTCTGGATTATATAAATGCAAAAATATAAGCACTTTTAGATACTTAACAAATATATGAGTTCCTTTCTCCTTTCTTTAAGAGACACAGTCCTTCACCAACAGCAATTTTATTTGCAGATCTCTCAAATGGCAGGGCTACAGAGAAACACATGAAAAATAATATATTAAGCTATGGGATTAAACATATTATGGAGGGTGCCATGGTAGGGAGGACTTCATATTTTTGAGTTTTCAGTCCCATCACCAAAAAGGATAGATAGGCCCCTCTCTTACCACATGCCAGCTTCTCTTTGGCTGTCAATCTGCAGTTCCATATGGCAGCCTCACTTGTCAGAGATTAGGGCCTCAGACACCAATAAACTCACTGGTTGTTGCTATAAAGGCCTCTGAACAAAATGGGACATGACAAAGGAAACTAATGACAACTTTCCATTCTATATACCAATGCAGGCTGGAGCTCAGACTCCCAGAAACATTCCCTGCACTGAAGGAACCTCCAGTTCTCAGGACCCACTCTTCATTCTCCTGCTCTTTGGGCAGAATGCATAAATTGGTTAATGCTACCTGGACTTTAGCAGTTAAAAAAACTACAGTGTGGAAGGTACTGGTTTAGTTTTAAGCAAACATCTCCCGCTGAGGCAAGGGACACACTCACTTAAAAGATGAAACTAGTTTGGATAATGTACTAGTTCCTTCTCATGCTGCTAATAAAGACATACTCAACACTAGGTAATTTATAAAGGAAAGAGGCTTAATTGATTCACAGTTCAGTATTGCTGGGGAGGCCACAGGAAACTTACAATCATGATGGAAAGGGGAAGCAACATGTCCTTTCTCACATGATGGCAGGCAGGAGAAATGCCCAGCCAAAGGGGGAAAAGCCCTTTATACAAGCATCAGATCTTGTGAGAACTCACTCGCTATCATGGAAACAGCATGGGAGTAACCATCCCCATGATTAAATTACCTCCCACGTGGTCCCTCCCAGGACACGTGGGGATTATGGGAACTGCAATTCAAGATGAGATTTGGGTAGGCACACAGCCAGACCATATCAGGTAAGATATTCAGTATCTAAAGCTAAATAATGAAGAGAAATCAAACAACTTCTTCATAGCTAACTTCTAAAATTTTGTCAAATATTTTCTGGTCAGGTTAACTTCAAGCATATTTACACAGTTTCCTCTGTAATCTAAGTTTTGTTTAAGCTCAGGCAGAGTCAAATTTAACAAGTTTCTGATTCAGGCACATTTAGTCCATTAACATGCCATTTTGTGAAAGTAATATTGAAACAATTCTCTAGTATTTTGAGACTTTCTGAGCAGGAAGATACATAGGACCAACTATGTACTTTGTGAGATCCAGTGCACGTGTGGGAATCCTGGTTCAAAAACTACTTAGAATTTCAAAGTGGTGATAAGAGATTATTAAACTAAGCATGGAGCCTTTCTGAGGCCAGGATCTTATGCAACATTTCAAAGAGCAATTACTAAAGGTCTTTAGATCTGGATACTTTCCACAGATTCTTTAAAATACACATTTAAATCTTACCAACAAGAGATGTATAAATGTAATGAATCAACAGCCTGGAGAAGGCTTGCAAATGTTCATTCATTCACTCATCACTCTATTTAATGAGGGCCTACCATGCGTACTACTTGAGACTCAGAATGCAAAAGATTTGTAGAGACCAACAATTGCTTCGCATTTCAATATGCCAGCACAGCAGAGAGTCTTCCATAAGGAAGGTTTTCAGTAAAAGGCTAAGGAAACATATAGTCGGGCTGAGAAACTTCCATGGGTGGAGGCAGAGAATAGACAGCATGTAGTCCAGGGCAAAAACTGCCCCCGTAGAAGAATATATGGGAGAAAGCTATCCTTTCCACTTGATTACATTGTAAGGACCACAAAAATCTGAACAGTTCTTGCCACCTTGATTTTTCTTCAGCTGTTAATTTACAAGCATAGGACTTCCAAGGCTATGATTTGGACGTCTATAGGTGAGACAAAGGTGGCCCAATCAATGATGCTCCAGGAGTATAATGGAAGGAGGAGACAGCATACTTAGACCCACTGACTTTCACTTTGCCCAACTTATTGCAGATAGAACCTGTGCCATCTTGAAAAGACAAAGGCCACCATAAGCAATTTCTCCACCAGATACAGCTCAATCCTTTATTCCAACAAATGGGGTCTGTTATGTTGTATCCTAAGGTTGTGGATATGGAGGTGATCATTTATTTTCAATTAATAGTACAGTGTATGGAAAAGGTTGGAACAAGCCTGGGTTCCAAATGAGCCCTTGATCTGCGTTGGTGACAAAGCCCATGAAAGTCAGTTAAGTTTCTGAGCATCTCTAATGTGCAAGGAGGGGCCTGATTTCTCTAGCATGGCTCTTTAATTTCTAGAGGTAAGTACTTCTCTCTCAATTTTACTTACAAAGAAGCTGAAGCTAAGAGAAATCAAATGCCCTTCCCATGCCGGCACTCAGCCTCAGAGGTGCAGGCTCCAGCCAAGCTTTCTCTCCACTGTGCATGGCTGTGGCCTCTGCATCTTTGTCTATAAAATGAAAAACAGGCCCCTCTGCTAGGTATGTCAAGGGTTGTTGAAACTAAGATGTAGGGGTGAATATATAACCACCTCGAAAGCTATGAAGCACTGCAATGGAAATGACTATTATTACTTTTCAGCAAATAGAAACATATTTTATCCAAAAAAGCATTATGAGAAGAAAGCTACATATGCATTATTTTTTATTCCTCACCAAGCCTTAGGGCAATTATATTCATTTTTATTATCTGATTAGATTATGATCTGATTATAAAAATTATATAGGCTTATTGTGGAAAATATGGATCACACAGACTAAAAATAAGGGAAATTATACCTATAATATCAGGTGTTAATGGTAAATATTTCTATCCTATGTTTTCTGTGTGTGGATCTCTAAAACATATTGTTGAGAGGAAATTACATAATCCATACATGTACATACTATTTGACTCATACTTTTAAAATTCAACATTCATTTATTCATTCAAAGTAGCTGAGCTTCTGCTGTTTCAGGCATGTGTAACATGTCCTGGGAGAATAAGGGAGAGAGTGGTGTAGGGAATTTAAAAAAGCTAGTGACGCAGGTGGATGCAGAGAGAGCGATTGCAAAAATGATCCTAATCAAACCCAGTGAGAGTATTGCTGCAGAAGAATATAGGAAATAAACCTAGAGGATAAATAGGAGTTATTAGGATAAAGCAAAGATAAGGTAAGGGAACAGCCTATATGGTCAGGGGCAGGAAAGAGCATGGTGTACAGGGTGTACAAGGAACCAAAAATAAGACCTTTATGACCAGGGCTAGAAGGACAAATGACACGAGGGGTAGTAGGTGGATTTTCCCACATCATTTAAACTTTCTATGAAATGATAGTTTCCAGCTTTATCCATGTCCCTACAAAGGACATGAACCCTAAAACTTAAAGTATAATAATACAAAACAAAAAGATTGACACCTAATAAAGCAGCTTACAAATCATTAAAAAAAAAAAAAAGATTTTCAAAACCAAGACTTAATACAAAAAAAAAAAAAGTTCTATGAAATGGCATTTTAAATGCCCGAGGCAAGTTTTCACTCGAATACCTCAAAACATGAGAGTACAGACAGCCATCACTCTTCCCTCTATGCTTATAGACTGGAAGGTTTCCGCTCCCTGAAGAGAGCAGATTTGGTGAAACCCTCTGAGGGACATTATTATTGTTATCACCATCCATCTGTTCCATAGAAATCAGAAAATTTTGCCTAAAACTGTTGTGTCAGAACATATTTATCTTACAGGTTCTGATTTATCTGCCTATGTCTCTAGCTCTCCCGGATCTTCTCCAGCCCCTTCAAGTCTCAACTTGAGGATCTCTGGTATTTCCTCAAACCATGGAGCTTTGTCCCCAGCCGGCCTCCAGGTCCAGGCCTGGCCTACAAAGAAGGCCATGACTCACCACCTCCTCGTTCCTAGAAGATTCCCTCCTCGGATCTGGAAGAAAGGCAAGATGGCGTTGAGGACATTGGTGCAGAGGCACGAGGGAGTGAGGGCCGCCTCCGCTACTTAGTGAGTGGTTTAGGGCATCACTTAACCTCTTGGAGCCTCAGGGTTTTCACTGGTAAAAGACTGGGAGTGGAGATTGTGAGGATTAATATGAAGTGGATGAGGAGGTGAGCAGTGCCTAGTGCTGGGGAGGTGTCAATGAAAGGGAGTCGTTATGAGAACGCCCAGACTTGCAGTCTGCAGCGAAAGGCCTCAGGGAGGAAATGGCAGGGCCCACTCTGTGGATGGGCATTTCCTGACTGGACTGGGTCTAACAATCATGGGATTGATAGGCTCATTTATGGCTATTCTTCAGGGGTGACTGGGTTTGTGTAGCAGCGTAATTGGTGTTTTCATTCTGTGCATGAACCCTAAGGTGATTTCTCATTTTATAGGAAAGCCCCCAATAAATGATTAATTAAAGCCCTATAAAATATGACTTTTTAAAGCCATTTACTACTCAACTAGGACACCTCAGAAGTTCATGCTATGTTTTTATATCATGACACACTTGGAATCAATTAATTTATGTATTTATCCATTCTCTAAGCAGCCTACTTCCTCATCTCTAATGTATTTGAATCATGGTAGGTGCTGGGGAGAAGGAAAAAATCTAATTTCTATGCAGGGCTTGCTAAATGGCAAATGCTATTTCATTTCAGCTTTTTGTATTGCCTTTTGAGACAGGTGCTATTGCTATTGTCCCCGTGCAATAGAAAAGGACATTGAGGCTCAGGTTTCTAAGTGGTATTGACAAAGCTACATGGCTAGGGAACACTGGGGCTGGGCCTTGCAGCCAGGTGCATTTGGTTCCAGGGTGTCCGTTCTCTTAACTCACTCACATGATGTCTCCAAGGAGGAATGAAAAGTATCCCCTGTCTTCAGTGGCCTCAGTTTTGCTAAACTAAAGAAGATTCAAATGACTCAGAGGATGTAAACAGTCTAAGCTCCCTATGTTTTCAGTCTTTATGCTGAAAGATGGAAGTACATGGCATGGGTTTGGCAGACTAATGGATGGGTCCACTATCTGCTAAGCAAACCAGGGTGAACAAGGTGGCTGTGTATGCTAGGGAGGCCACCGTGCTGTGACTAGGAAGGGTATTGGCATTGAGGGGGCAGATTCCATAGGTTCGGTCAATCCAAGTCCCCTCAACTAGGTTCTTACAATAGGTAAATGACCCAAAGTCCAATTTTAAAGTTTTCGTGGTAATGTTTTAAGGAACCTCAGCTCCTGCCAAGAGATAGGTGGGTCCTCTCGTCATCTCTAAGTTGAGGCTTCACATCTGCACTTCTCTCTTTGGCCTTCACGTTAACATTACAATGATCTGATGACTGGGGTTCACCCCAAAAGTGTGTATGTCATGGTCTGGGATGCATCCCAAGTATTCACAGTTTTTTAAATCTCCCCAGATGAATCTAACATGCAGCAAGTTTGAAGACTTGGAGAATTCTCTCATCTCCCATACAGTTTGTTCGCCTAGGCCCAATTTAGAGGAAGAGTCACACGGTGTCACCTTTCTCTTTTACCTGTCAATTTCAATGACCCTTTTCTCCTCATTTCTGGACTTCTTCTTATTCAGTGTCCCCTTTCCTCAGACTCATACAGCCAGGTAATGGCATGTACTAATTCCATACTGGGCACTAACTCTTTGGATTTCCTAACACAGAGGATATTTTTTATTCAAAAAGAAGATATTGATGTCTTAACAACAACAGCAGCAGCAAAAATCAAATCACAGGAGATCAGTGGGGCCTTTTGAAGGCTTCTAAAGGAGCCTGTGTAGGAAATTCGGTGCTATTGCTGTGTGCAAGCCAACCCTACCTGGGATGCAAACATTCCTTGGAAAACAACCTTCTGAGTCCAAATAGAATCTGGTGCCTGAATCTTTAAATTATTTTGTCTTTATAGTTAAAGAAGGATTTGTTTTTCTTTAGAAGCAAGGCAACATCACAAATCCTAGCTGACCACAACATTCCAAAAGCCCCAAAGGCACTCTCGGGCAGGTGAGCCAGTTGATCCTGGGGTCCCAGGCTCAGTCATCTGGTTAACACTCATGGCCAAACATCAACCACCCAGGCTGCACTGTGCTATGTGCTGGGTCTCTGCCCTCAAAGAGCTACTTCCAGCTGGGTGGAGAGAAGACAGGGCCACAGTTACAGACAGTAAGGTCAGTGCTCTGAAGGCATAGAGAATGGATCCACTGCTTAACCTGGAACAGAAGTGTGGGCAGGGAAGACTTTTTAGGGCACATTAAAGCTCAGGGGAAAGGCACTCCAGGCAGGAGGACCAGTGTAAGCAGAAGTGTGGAGTGGCACAAGTACAAAAAGGAAGTGGGAAGACACTGAACCAGATTCAAGAAATCTGGGTAACCTCGTCCCAACACAGTTTTAAGTGCTCTGTGTGCAATTAAATCGATCTCCTTCTCTGGGCCCTACTTTTTCAGCTTTATAAAAAGGATCAGTGCGAGACCTTTCTTCTTCACAATTTCCCCTGATCCTAAGTTAATAGAGACTTTCCAGCCACTCTTCTGCACAAAGCTCCGGCAGACCAGTTACATCTGCCTGGTGATTTCAGATTCTTCTTTTAATGATATGCCAGGTGACACCTTCTACTTTCACCCATCTCTGCACTAGCCTGCAAAAAGGGCCAAAGTAAATGACAGCAAATCTTTTACAACAAACCAAAACAACACAAATGTCTACTGCTCACAGTATGGCACCTCCCCTTGGACTTGCAATCTCTCCTGGCCAACATGCTTGGTTGAATTGCGAAGGAAAAGGACAGCCAAAGGACAGCCAACTGCATCCTGGTAGGGCAGGGGCACCAGAGCTGACTCCGGCCAATGCCCAAGTTGTAAACTAGCCATCCACTTGGCTGTGGTTAACAGGCCTTGGCTTACATTTCCTTAAGAGTGGATGGAAGGGTCTTTTGTGTTGTTTTTCTCTGATATCCTGCCTCTTCTTTCTTCTGGAAGAAATTGAAACAAAATCTGTTCAGAATCCAAAGGCAATAGTCTTTGTTGGCTGGCACAGGCGGCTCTCTCTTTCCTGGCTCTCCTGTCACTCATTGTACTCCTCTGTGTTTTGCTTTGTTTTTTTAACCCTGCAAGTACTTACGACTCTGGCTCTGCCTACCTAAGCTTTCAGGGGGTGTCAAACACCTCTACTCCTTGGCTACAATTTTGTTAGTGCTTTATGACTAGCTAGCTGCCTTTGAGTCCAGAGGCAGGAAGGTAACTCTAATTAAGTGTCTATTTGTGTTAGCCCCTTTAGATGAGGCCAATGTTGTCAGCCATCATGTGATAGAAGTCTTACTATTACTATTACTATTATTATTCTCACTTTACAGAAGGAAAACCATCAGCTCTACCTTTCACAGATGGCTTACATTGCCTTACTTCAAGGCTCAAAATGGGTCTGCAGGTATCTGTGTCATTAGACAGTCTTGTAGTTGAGAGGAGGACCTTTTAAACAAGGCCAGTAGCACACTAGGCACAAACAACAACAAAAATAAACAACATGGCCAGGTGTCGTGGCTCAAGCCTGTAATCCCAGCACTTTCGGAGGCCAAGGCAGGTGGATCACGAGGTCAGGAGTTCGAGACCAGCCTGGCCAAGATGGTGAAACCCAATCTCTACTAAAAATACAAAAATTAGCCAGGTGCAGTGGCGGGTGCCTGTAATCCCAGCTACTTGGGAGGCTGAGGCAGGAGAATTGCTTGAACCTGGGAGGTGGAGGCTGCAGTGAGCTGAGGTTGAGCCACAGCACTCTAGCCTGGGTGACAGAGCAAGACTCTGTCTCAATAAATAAATAAATAAACAACACAAAATGGCATCAGGCTCTTAACTGTATTTGCAAATATACTGCTTTACTCTTCAGATAAATCTCTATCAGACTACTGAAAAATAAGCATGCAAACAAAAACGACAGTCTCTATGGTAGACAGAGGCCAGAATCCTCGGGCAATGACTACCCTCTGACATCATGGATGATGCCTCCAGTGCTCACTTGTCCCATAAGGACCAGAGAAAATGTGTCATTGCCTGGAGTCTCCCCTGCACTCTTTTGTTATTGGCTGAAATGTGTACCTCCAAAATTTATTTATTGAAGCCCTAACCTCAGTATCTGAGAACGAAAGTGTATCTGGAGACATGGCCTTTAAGAGGTAATTAAGATAAAATGAGGGCATTGGTGTGGGCTCTCAATCAATAGGACTAGCGATCTTTTAAGAAGAGAAAACTCAGACATGCAAAGAGACACCAGAGATGTGTGTGCACAGAGGAAAGGCCATGTGAGGATTTAGCCACTAAACAGCCATCTACAAGCCAAGAAAAGGGGTCTCAAAAGAAATCAATCCTGCTGACACCTTCATCTTGGACTTCTAGCCTCCAGAACTGTGAGAAAATAAATGTCTGTTTTTTAAGCCACCCACTCTGTGGTATTTGGTTATGGCTCTAAGCAGACTAATCCAGCCCCTAAACAAACCCTCACCCTACTCCAAGTGGAGGTAATTTTTCTCCACCAAATGCTCATGTTACTGCACTTACAAGCATTTATATCTGCTCCTATAAGGATGGAATTTAATAGCTGTTTATAGTATGGACCTAAGGGAGGTAGAGACATTATCTTTGGAAGGTCAGGAATACTTTTTAAAATAATAACTTGCTTCCAAATACATGCAATTTCCAGAAGTATCCCTCCAACCAGAGATTTCCTTTTCCTTCTTTTGTATTTTATCCCCTAATTTGTAATGGTTTCTCTATCTAAATGACCTTCATTTAGCTTTTTTCATCTGTAATTAGAGATAATCATACCAGTCATTAAGTTGTAATGGAGTTACAAAGCACTTAACAGAATGCTTGGTATATATAAGGAGTCTTTAAACAGTTCATGAAAAACGTGTATTATGAAAAAAAAAAAACTATGAATAGATTTAAAAATTATTTTGCACCAAAATAAATACATAGTAACTCATTATAACATGCCCTAACAAGATCTAGTTTGAGGAACTAAGAAGGATAAGACATCAGTTTGAAAAGAGTAACATAAATTCTGCTAAAATTAAACAAGAACAAACATTGAGTTTATGGTGAAGCTTGGGTAGAAGAAAGATGAAATCACTGATGCTTTATGAAAAGCTAATGAAGACAATGCCCCAAAGAAATCAGCAATTTACAGATGGATAATTCGTTTTAAGAAGGAATGAAATAATGTTGAAGATGAAGCCCACAGCAGCAGACCATACACATCAACTTTGGAGAAAAGAAGAATACATCTTGTTTGTTCCTTAACTGAAGAGGACTGACAACAGCAGAAACAACATTCAACACCATAGATATCTCAGTGCTTCCACTTACACTACTCCGACTCAGAAATTAAAGTTGAGCAAACTTTGCACTCAATGGGTGCCAAAACGATTGTGCCCAGATGAGCTGCAGACAATAGCAGAGTTTTTGATGGAAATTGCAAACAACAGGGATCAAGAACCTGAAGTATTTCTTTAAAGAACTGTAACAGGATATGAAACATGGCTTTACCAGTATGATCCTGAAGACAAAGTGCAATCAAAGCAATGGCTACCAAGAGGCAGAAGTGGTCCATCCAGTCAAAGCCAAAGAGGAACAGCCAAGAGAAGAGGTCATGGCAACAGTTTTCTGAGATGCTCAAGGAATTTTGTTTGTTGAATTTCTGGAGGTCCAAAGAACAATAACATCTGCTTATTATAAGGATGTTTTGAGAAAGTCAGCCAAAGCCTCAGCCAAAGGAACTTTTGGGGAAACCTCACTAGAAAGTCCTTCTCCACCACAACAATGATCCTGCTCATTCCTCGCATCAAACAATGACAATTTTGCAGGAGTTTCAATGGGAAATTATTAGACATCCACCTTACAGTTTTAATTTGGCTTTATCAGAATTCTTTTTTGTCTCCCAATCTTAAGAAAATCTTTAAAGGGCATTCATTTTTCTTTAGTTAATAATGTGATAAAGACCACAGTGACATCTTTAAATTCCTGTGACTCTCAGTTCTTTAGGGATGGACCAAATGGCTGGAATCATCACTTACAAAGGTGCTTTGAACTTAATGGAACTTATGTGGAGAAATAAAGTTTATGTTTTATATTTTTATCATTCAATTCCACTTTCCACTGACTTTAAGTCCTCTCATAGTAGGTGCTCAGTTGATGCTGATTTATTTCTCATTTTTTATCTTGCCTCTTTTGAGAGTCACTGAATGAAAGAAACCTTAATTACCATCGAGCTCATTGTATTAGTTTGCTAGGGCTGCCATAACAAAGTACCACACACTGGTAACAACAGATATTTATTGTCTCACAATTCTGGAAGTCATAAGAACAAGATCAAGGTGCTGGAAGGGTGGGCTGATTTGGATAGTTGTGAGGAAGAATCTGTTTGATAGCTTTCTCCTAGTGTCCAGGGAATCTTTGACATTCTTATGATACAGAAGCTAGAAAGAAATTATTTAGGCAGACAATAAGGGCAACAGAGTCCTCAGCGTAATTCCCCTTTTAACAAAAAAGCATCTCCCAAATCATTTCTTTTCTAACAAAGAGCAGACTGAAAAATCGAGCTACAGACATAGATAAGCAAGTTGGAAGCTTGCATGGGTGAATGCCAGCAGCTGTGCCTTTAGAAAAGGGCTACTTGGGGGCCAGGTATGTTCAACATGGAGGCTCCATCTTCCCTTGTGTTTGTCACCACGTGTACAGTAAAGAAACAGGCAACATGGTACTGGCCAGGTAGAGAACCCATTTGCATAATTAAAGAGTAGGCCAGCTTTTTGCACCTTATGCAAATGACACACCTGGTCCAACCAATCTTTTGCACCTTATGTAAATCAGACACTGCCCCCTCAAGCTCATCTATAAAACCCACTGCATTTCACCCCAGAGGTGGCAACCGACTTCTTTGGGGCCCCTCTCTGCTGCAGAGAGCTCTTCTTTTCCTTTCACCTATGAAACTTCCACTCTGAACCTCACTCTTCCTGTTTCTGTGTCCTAGTGTTCCATGGCCGTGAGACAACAAATCTCAGGTATTTACTCCAGACAACAAGGCCACTTCATTTAGGCTTCTGGAAGCAACACCCCAATCTCTGCTTTCATCTTCACATGGCGTTCTCTCTGTGTGCATGTTTCTGTGTCCAAATTTTCCTTTTCATAAAGACATTAAGCCCAGCCTTATGACCTTATCTTAACTAATTACATCTGTAAGGAAATGATCGCGAAATACAGTTACATTCTCAAGCACTGAGGGCTAGTCCTCCAACATATGAATTGGGAGAAGAGGACGATATAATTTAACCCATAACACTGGGGAGCAAGTGATACAAATTGACTACCATCCCAGGCAACCCTTTCAATTTACAGACATCTTAAAACTTTATTGTTTCTTTCTATGTAATTCTAGCATCATAGATATAGAACATATTAATTTTGTTTTCCTTCTGATTCATCTTAATAATTTGAAGAAAACTCCTCTTTGTTTCAGAGTCATCTGGGAAACTTTAGACAAATCCTGATGCCCAGATCCAATTGCAGACCAATTATCTGAATTTCTGGGGGAAGGAACAAAGCCTTACTTTTCTTGTCAAAACTCTCCAGGTGATTCCTGTGTCTATCCAAGGTTGAGAACACTGATCTATTAGATAATGGAGTTTGTCCCAGCTCTACAGGTGAGAAAACTGATGAAGAGCATATTACGAGACCTTTGGATTCAACCAAATATTTCACATTGGCTTTCTAACCACCAAAAGATTGGGAAAACAACTTGACATGAGCTTGTGTCCAATATTCCTTCCTTTATTTTTCAAACACATATATTTAAAAGGCAATGTGAACCATCTGTTTTTGATTTAGTGACACTGAAGTCATCATTGGAATGCGATTTTGTTAAAAGCTTGTTGATACTCCAGGACTCCATTTGAAAAGACCTGGTTGTTCAATGTGGAGTTGTGGGGTGGGTGGGGAGGCAAAGTTGAAACCTCAAAGGCTGTAGCCTATTTCCAAACATGTGTTCAATTATTAAGAAACCCAAAAGTAACTGATTTATTTATTTTTAGGTCTGGGGATAATGCTGATGGCTGCATTTGGGGAAGAGGGGGGGAGCTGTGGCTGAAGGGAAACTATGAATATCCTATATTCCTTTTTCCCCACCACACTGGTATCTCCTGGAAGTTCAAGAACCATGTCCTCTCTCTCCCTTTTTCTCTCCTCTCTGTCTCTTTGTCTTTCTCAAACTTAGCGTGAAGTCTTTAATTCATTCACTCATTAAACTTATAGTGTTTTGTGCTAGGCTCAATGTTATAGAAAACATAGACAAAAATGTCCAGTTATCATAAAATCTGAGCTAAAAGAAGCTCAATTACAGAGCACAACAAATGCTTCAAGGTGAGAAATTAACTTTCAGGAACACAAATAACTCTGAGCAAAATATGTACCATTAATAGAGATTTTCATGAAATTTTGTACCTAGTATGTAAGAGAACATCTAATCCAGTTGTTTCATTTTATAGATGGAGAGATTGAAGCCAAGAGTAAGAGAGATGGTGACTTACTTAAGATCACACAAAAAGCTATTTTTATGTCAAGGCAGAGACAAGATTTCTTACCTCTCAGACAAAGGTTTTTCAAAATGTTATCCTGCTGGGAGAGGCCCACATAAAAATAAAATTGAAATATAAGCATGATTGCAATATATAAAGCAATATACAAGCATATATTGTTTTATTTTGCTGCAGTACAGTTGGCCTGCAACACCCCTAGCATTTGATATCAAGAATGGTAGTTTTGCTAAGCTATAAGAAGGTACAGAGCAAAGCCCCTTCAAAGGCAAGAGAGACAGTCATTAAGCATGATGAGTTAAATATGGCAAAGAAAATGGTAATAGAGACTAGGACAAGGGGCGCCAGCTAAGAGCCTGTATCAAGATCAGACAACAATGGAAGATGCTGTTCAAGCAAGGGAGAGAGAGGCAGGGTCAGATTGGCACTACTGGACAGTGGTTTTCAAGCCTGACTATGCATCAGAACGACATAAGATTTTTAAAACAATAGTGGTGCCCAGACTCCACCCTTCCTGCCCTCCCCCAGTAATTCTGATTTGTCTGAAATGGGTCCCAGATATTGTTATGACATATAAACTTCCCTGGTGAGTGGACCATATTGTAATGGTCCAAGGAAGAAATGAGGAAAGGAGGGAAAGAACTGATGTAATGATAGAATGTGCTGCAGAGAAGGCTGTGTGGGAGAAACATCCAAGAGTGATTCAAGGGAACTTAGTGATGAACTGGGTAAGGGGGGAGAGAAAAGGAAGGTTCAGGCTTCAGTGTCTTGGCAGGTGATATGTATATTCATAGGGCTGGCGAGAACATAGGATTTGAGGCTGCTTGGATGGGGGTGATGACGTCTTCATCTTTGGAGCTGTTGAGTTGAAATTGCCTGTGAAACAGCCAGGTGGAGTTTACAGCAGTCCATTGTATGAAGGGGCTCAGTACATAGTCCTGTGTTGGAGATTGACATATGTTAATATTTATGAACTCTGATCTGTAGTTGAAGTGAGATATAAATCCTCTAGCCAGGGTAAGGACAGCCAACAGGTCATTGCAAGCACTGGAAACATGAGCACACCCACCATCACTCCTAATTCACCCTCTGACAGATGATGACTGCAGGACACACCCCACCCCACCTCAAGTGTCCTGCTGCCCCAGGCTCATTCTCAGAGTTTGCTGTGATGTGGGACAAGGCAGTTGCTGGAAACATGCTTCTTTTAATCAGCTAGGATCTATCCTAATCCTGGAGACCTGGGCAGAGACGGGGGGGGCAGATGGAAGTGTGGGAAGAGGGGGTGCAGGGAATCGCTGTGAAAGCCTTCCATTGTGTGTAGGTGGCTCTGAAAGAGGAAGAAATTGATGTCAGTAACAGCAACATCAGGGACGGGGAAAAGTGCAAGCAGAACCTCAGATATGGGTCTCATCAAAAATCAAAATAGTCTTACATCTTGCCCTAGATATAGCCAAACACAGCTGAGGCTAGACCACCAACGAGGGGGCTCCCCAAGGCTCTAAGTCATTCTCTCATGCTTTGTTGGAGAAGCTGCCGCACTTAACGCCAAATATATGGCTCTGGACAGGAAGAGAGAAGCCAGCTTGAGCAACATCTTCTGAGTCACTGGCCAAGAAATGCTTCCCCACCTATCCTTCAGGTAGGAGAGTGGCCACTAGTCGAAAAGGCACAAGTATTTCCAATTCAATTTCCCTGCACATGGCTGCAAGAGACAAATGTCACCGATTGAGTCTGAGCTTCACACATCCCAACTTAAAGCTCATTAAAAGGCTCCCAAAGAATGAGGACTTCAAGCTTGGAGTTCCCTCTGAAAGCCATGTCGGATCTAAAGTTCAGATCTTACAACATGCAGGCACCAGACTAGGCATCTGACATGCATTTTTCTATTTAATTCCTATAAAAACTTTGCTGGGGCTTTGTGATCTACCCTAAGGTGACATAACCAATGCTTAGGGAAGAAGGCCTGGCACTTGCGTTTTTGTTCATCCAACTCTCGTTCATTTCTTCCTTCTTCTACCAATACATAAACACATCTGCAGCTGGAGGTTTTCCCAGGACTGGCAGGGCACTCTGCTCTGCAAGAGTTACTTGAATTTACTAAGGGATATTTGGTGGATTGTTGAGGGGGATAAAAATAAAATGTCAGGTGGCTGGGACCCCAAGTTTAAGTTTGCTGTTCACTAGCCTTATGACTATAATGTGTGCACTTGGCCCTTTTGAATTGTAGTTTTCTCTTCTGTGTAGTAGGGATAATAATACCTACCTCATTTTTTTTAGATTAAATGTCAAAATTGTTCATAATATGTTAAATTTGCTAGCTTGGTATCACTGACTTTAACGTTAACTAGGTAAGGAAGAAACTACCCAAATACTGGACTCTAGCCAAGAAATACACATTAACTTTATCTTGGTTTTAATGAGATGCACTTGTAGTCATTCTATTTGCATAGCCTTAAGAATTAACAATGCAATTCAATGATAACTGACTCTACTGTGGCAATGTAACAGCATCATTGATTAGTACAATGGAAAAGTAAGATTATTCTTTTCAAATTTAGTCTTGATGGCCACTTGGCATGCCTTTCCATGCATGCCTTCTCCCTGAGCTGAGATAAGCAAAAAATGCCAAACAATAGGGAGTATTGGTGAGGCATACTGGCTTTGGCAAGGCAGAAAAAAAAAAAGCACTAGTAATTCAATTTAGACTAAGATTTGTTTCTTCTGATCAGGTCAGACAAAAACTGTGAAAGCTCAATGATTCAATATTCTTTCACCACAACCTAGGGCAAGTCTCCTTATGTGGCCTGGCTGCTTAATTTATAGTATTATTTATCTTAGACCTCTATATTTCATCTAAATGTGGTCCTAGACATATTGCAGTAACAAGTATGATTAGAGATGGGGACAGCCCTTGACTTGATCTTAAAGGTGCATGGTTTTTAAAGCCAGACTTTTCTGAATCTGGGTCAGGAAAGGCAGCGTGAAGCTAATTTGGAGCTGAGGTCTGCTCCCCCCGCTGACTCACAGTGTGGGCACAGTCCATAGTGTACGCTCTTAAAGTGCAATAAACTGTCCATGCCAGAGGACAATGCTCCAGTTGTTAAAAGTGCTTTATTCTGGAGCATGGACTTTCTACACGACATGGTCTGAGTGTGTCCTGGTGAGGAGGCTGAACCGTCTGTGGAAATGAGACTGTTCAATGTTTCTGCAGCAACTGTAGTCAGCTCCTCTTCCTTCCTGTTTGGGGGAGTTTAATTGGATGCAGCTGGAGCATCCCCGCACTCTGAGTCTGAATTTGCTAAAGAAGGAGGGTGGGAAAGGCAGTTCTCACTGCATTCTGTCTGAACCTACAAAGCCACGGGAGACTCCAGAGATAAAATGATTCAAAATCTCACTAAAGTCACTGTGGGTGTTTTCCCAACTGCCAAGACCCAGCTACACAGAACTGAAGTCACTCTTTAAGAATGCATGCAGATTAAGTTTATCTCCATCTTGAAACATTGGGAATAAAAATTAATAATGATAATAGTAATAATTTATAGTATTACTTGCTTCCCTAAATATTTTCACTTATCAGTTGATTGACTAGCATTAATTTGTTCTGAAAATAAAACAGTTTTAGAGTAGGGTACAAAAAAAGGATAGGTAGCATGGTGGGAAAAGCACAATTTAGGTTCAAAATCCACTGCTGAGAGTTACCCATGTATGATCATAGGCAAGTCACTTAAAGCTTATCTGAATTTCTGTTTCGTCTGATTACAAACCAACATATATAAAAAGACATCATAGACTGAAACAAGATTGTAAAAGAGGTCATCAGATAGTAACAAAATGAGATAGTTTCATGTCTTTTTTCCTTTCTAAAAAACAGAACAGGAGATATATATCCACAGGAGTGTGTTTATTTCCAGGATCTTCCTTCAAGAGGGAGGAAAACTTATTCCTATGGTGTAGTAATCCTAGGAACACTTACAGTTTCCAAATTGGGAAATGATATAAGGCTTGTTTATGAATCACTTGAATTTGTGTGACATGATTTTATAGTCACATCCTTTTGTGTTTATTCATTTTTATCCCCATTGATAAGTCACTTCACTTATTTACTTGCTTTGGTTTTGAATGCTGTTTGGCTCTTTATAAAATCAAACTCATTCTCAAAGTCAAAGATTTAACATCAGTGAAGAAATTGCAACTCTTTTCCTCCTTACTTTTGATCAGTCTCTTACACGTTTATGAGCAATGACAGTGCAAAGGTTTTACCTTCCACAGGGGGGTGGTCTATAGAAGTGACAACTTGCATTAATTGGATGCCTAATGTTTACCATACTCTATGTTGGGTGTATCTTATACACATCCGATTTTATCTTTTTAATAATATTGTGAGAAAGACAATGTTATCTCATTTTAAAGATGAAAACAATAAAGCTTGGATTTTTTAAACTTGTTTTTCACTTACCTGTTAAATAAGGAACTACAATTAGATCCTAATTCTCTCTGAGCCCAAGGTCTGTTTTTTTCCTCCACAGGAGGCTTCTCCTTCACCATTTGCATATGCATACCAAATAACCAGTCTCATCACTTTACGGTCATCTGATCTCCACTGATTAGTTCACTCAACAATATTTGTTGAGCACCTTCTTTGAATGTGGCTCTTCAGCAAGCCTGTGAGAGACTGAGGTCTCTGAGTCATAGTGACTTCTCAGGTTGCGTATCTCCAAAGTGTTGCATTTCCCCAGTGACTCAGGGTACCACAAAAGTGTCACCTATTTAATGATTGTTAGAACTTAATTTAGTACACAATTAATTCTTAAATGCCACAGATCAATAATGCTTTGTCCTCAGAACAATCGTAATGGAATTTTAGCTGGATCCAGATAAAATCAAAAAGGAAAACCGAACTAGACCTCCCTGGTAATTATCATCCCAAACGCACCCATATGTATGTAATTCTGAATAGTTGTATGAAAAACAAATGTATATTGAATTATATTTGATTTTTGGCTTTTACTATAATATTGGAGATATAATTGTGTGGATCAAAAGTAACACAATTTATCTTTCACATGTGACCAAGATGGAAAAACAATACTGGGTTTACAATGCTACCTGAAAATAAAAAATTAAATGAACAAAAAATGTGAAAGAAAATGTAAAAGAAAGGATTTTCAAGACACTAAACATTGGGCAATGAAAGACAGTGATCAATGCAAAACAGAAAACAAATGAAATAAATCCTGAGATTCTCTTACTACCTTGAGAGAGTCTGCAGACCATGATGCAGAGGGAGAACACGGAGGAAGAACCGGGTGGACTCCGTGGATAAAGAAACAAAGCTGAGATTTCAGGGATACCAAGGAAGCTAGAGTTTGTGGAACAAAGTACTGAAGAGAAGAAAATCATATATGGAAAGAATCCTGGAGAAATGCAAGGGATCCTCCTACATTTTCAGCAGAATACTGATCAAGCCATGCACCAAGGCTGGAGCAAGAACCATCCAAAGGATTAAAAGAAAGAGTACTCATCACTCATGCAGGCCTGGAAATACTGCCTGTTTCCACCAACCAGATTGAAGAATCTCATTATTCCCTGGGCATTGCGTAGAATACTCAGGAAAATCTTCCTTCAATAATGGGAAGTAATTAGTTCTAAAATGCTCTGGGTCTTCCTAAGAAATGATAAAAGCAAGACTCTAAAGGGGCAAGCTTTTCCCAAGTAAAAATGGCATCCTAGCATAAATCTCAAGAATATTAAGATTTTTTTAAAAAACCCAGCATTCAAAAAGGTAAAATTTATAATATTGGGTATCCAATCAAAGATTCTGATCCAGAACTGACACATATGTTAGAATTAGCAAATAATGACATTAAAGCAGTCATTATACATGCAGTCCATATATTCATAGGCTTAAGTAAAGACATAGAAGATTTTTTTTTAAAAAAAGGCAAGTTGGCCAGGCACGGTGGCTCACGCCTGTAATCCCAGCACTTTGGGAGGCCAAGGCGGGTGGATCACAAGGTCAGGAGATCGAGACCATCCTGGCCAACATGGTGAAACCCCGTCTCTACTAAAATACAAAAAAGTTAGCCGGGCGTGGTGGCAGGCACCTGTAGTCCCAGCTACTCAGGAGGCTGAGGCAGGAGAATGGCGTGAACCCGGGAGGCGGAGCTTGCAGTGAGCCGAGTTCACGCCACTGCATTCCAGCCTGGGCAACAGAGCGAGACTCTGTCTCCTGCCCCCCGCCCCCACCCCTGGAAAAAAAGGAATGCAGTTATTACAAGACAGAAACTTCAGCATGGGAGGCGGAGGTTGCAGTGAGCCCAGATCATGCCACTGCACTCCAGCCTGATGACAGAGCAAGATCTCCGTTTCAAAAAAAAAAGCAAATTGAACATGTAGAAGGAACATGACAATGTGTGATATGAAAGTACTTTGAATAAGATTAATGTGAGACTAGAAAATTTGGAAGAAAGGATTAGTGAATTTAAAGAAATAGCAATATAAAAAAATAAAATGAACCACTGAAAGAAGAGTAATTTAAAAAATAAAAATAAAAAGAGAACGTTAGTGGCATATAGGACTACTTTAAGCAGCTCAATATATAGTTCGAAGTCCCTTGAGTAGAGGAAAAAAAAAAAAAACAGAGGGAACAGAAAAGATATACAAAGACAAATTTGCCAAAACATTCTCAAAATTGATGAAATTACAAACCTATAAATCTAGGAAATGTGAAGAAAACTACACTGATGCATATTGTCACTCAATTGTGCAAAACCATCCATTAAGAGAAAAACCTGAAAACAGCCAGAAAAAAAAAACAAAAAACATGCGTTTTATACACAGAAGCAAAGAAAAAAATGAAAGCATATTTCTTATCAGAAATAATACAAGCAAGAAGACAATGGAGCCAACAACATCTTTAAATTACTGATAGGAAAAATAGTTTCCACCATAAATTCTATACTCAGAAAAAGATCTTTCAAAAGACAAAAAGGAAATAAAATGCTTTCAGAAATAAATGAGTAGAAAGCCTCATCACCAGCAGACACATACCCTAAAAATGTTAAAAGGAGTCTTTTAGACAGAAGGAAAATAATGTCACATGAAAATATAAGTCTAGACAGAGAAATCAGTGGCCTAAAAATGACGACTACATGGGGAATTATAAACTTTTTAGCATTTAAATCTCTTTACAAGATAATTGATTGTTAATAAAAATAATAGTATACATAATAACATGCATAAATAAAATATATAAAGTCTCAGACAGGAGAAATGAAAACATATTTTGTTAAGGTTCTTATACCACATGCGAAATAGTAAATATTATCTTTAGGTCAGATGTGATAAGTTAAATCTTAAAGCAGCCACTAAAATAACAAAACAATGAGTTATAGCTAAGCAGGCAGAAGAGATAAAATTGAATCCCCAAAAATGCACAATTAATCCAAACTAAAAGCAGAGAAAGAAGAAAATGGGAACAGAAAAACAGAATTTTTTTAAATAGCAAGATGCTAGACTTTAACCTAACTATAGAAATAAATGCCTTAAATTTAAATAATTTAGAAAACTCCACTGAAAGACAGAAATTGTCATATTTTATGAAAAAACATAGTAAGATATATGCTGCCTATAAGAAAATACAGTTTAAATGTAAAAACATAAATAAGTTAAATGTGAAAGGATAGAAGAAGATATATCATGTTAACACTCCTCAAAATAAACCTATTTTGGCTATGTTAATACCAAAGTGGATTTTAGAGAAAATGATATTGCTAGAAATGACAAAAATAGTTTCATAATGATAATTATCAAATATATGAAAGTCCTCTATACTGAAAATTACAACATTGCACAGATAAAGAGGACCTAAATAAGTAGAGAGATACACCTTGTTCATAGGTCAGAAGACTCAATATTGGGGACTCAAAATTGTCCCCAAATTAGCCTGTGGATTCAAAGCGATCCAATCAAAACCCCCAAAAATGTTTTAGTAGTAATCAACATATTGATTTCAGAATTCATATAAAATTGCACAGGACTAATAATAGCCAAAACAAATTTTAAAAGCAGAAAAAATTTGAAAGACTACCACTCCCTGAATTTAACACTTATTATAAAAATGCAGGCCGGGCGCGGTGGCTCACGCTTGTAATAGGTGGGCGGATCATGAGGTCAGAGTTCGAGACCACGTTGAACCCCGTCTCTATTAAATACAAAAAATTTACCAGGCTGGTGGCGGGCCCCCCGGGAGGCGGAGCTTGCAGTGAGCCGAGATTGCGCCACTGCACTCCAGCTGGGCGACAGAGCGAGACTCCGTCTCAAAAAAAAAAAAAAAAAAAAAAAATGCAGTTATCCAGACAGTGTGGTATTAGTGCAAATATACAGAAAGACAGATCAATAGAACAGAATAGGGACTTCAGAAATTGACCCACACATATTTGGATAATGGATTTTCAGCATGCAAAAGCAGTTCAGTAGAGAAAGAATAGTCCTTTTAAGATACGATACTGTAACGATTTGATATCCATATGCAAAAATAAAATAAACTTAGATCTACATATTTCACCATATGTAGAAATAACTCAAGATAAAGTATAGACCTTGATGTATTATAAAAGTGAAAACTATAAAAATTCTAGAAGAAATTCTCTGTCAGGTCAGGTCAGGAAAATACATGACACTAAAACTAGGCTCTATAAAAGAATAAATTGATAACTTGAAATTCATCAAAGTTAAAAATTGCTGCTCTTTGAAAGATGCTAAGAAAATTAAAAAAGAAACACAAAGATGAGAAAAAATATTTACAAAACATATATCTGACAAAAGGTTTGTATCAGAATACATAACTTTTAAAATACAATAAGAAAATTTAAAAAAAGGCCAAATATTTGAATAGACACTTCAATAAAGAAGATACAAGCACACAAAAAATAAGCACATGAAAATAAGCTCTATCTTATTAATCATTAAGGAAACGAATATTAAAACCACACTGAGATACCACTACATGACTGTGGGAAGTGCTAAAATTAAAAAGTATGACCATATCAAGAGTTGGAGAAGATATAGCACTCTCGTATACTGCTGGTGTAATGTAAATGTTAAAACCACTTTAAAAAACGATTTGATATGTTCTTAAAAAGCTAAATATACAGGTACATTAAACACATTCTGCTCTTAATAATTCACCCAAGAGAAAAAGAAGTATATATTCATACAAAGCCATGTTCACAATGTTCATAGCTGCATCGTTTGTAACAGACCAAATCTGGAAATAACCCAAATGTCAATAAATAATAGATGAATAAATAAACCAATTGTGGTAGATTTATAAAACGGAATATAAAGAACCAAATATTGCTACATTTGCTAAATGTAGCTAATATTGTTAAAAATAATTATGCTAAGTTAAAGAAGGCAGACGAAAGAAGAGCTCATACTGTATGATTTCATTTAGATAACACTCCAGGAAATGTGAACTCCTATAGGGAGAGAACGCACATCATCATTGTCTGGAATACAAAGAGAATCGGGAAGGAAGGATTACAGGGGGACACTAGGAAACTTTTAAAGGGTGATGGATGTATTCATTATCTTGATTGTGTTGATGGTTTTATGGATATATGCATATGTCAGATCTTATCAAATTCTATTTTAAATATGTTTAGCTTACTGTAAATAAAAATAAGTAGTACAGGCTTGAAGAACAAATCTACTTAAAAATGCAATCAGCCTTTTAAACATCACATTTCCGAAGGGCTATAAAACAATTTTCTGATGAAATATTGATTAAATTGTCCAAAATAAGCCACAGGATATGCATGTTAAACAGCTACGCTTGTTGTTCTGGTTGGCATAACAGCTAGACAGCCTGAAGGAAAAACAATGACAGCTTAGCTGAACAGAACTCAGTGGACCGAAAAGTCCCTCCTTACCTAACGGTGTCCCTCATAACTGTGTTACAGTGGGGGAAAGGCAGCTCTTTCTGGCCCCTTGGTGTATGTTTTTCAGCACTTGGAAAGCACAGCTGGCTACCAGAAACGCACAGGTGGAGCTGGCCTAAGGACAGATGGGCAAAGCAGGAAGTTGTAGAAACAAAACAAAAGCATCGTACATTCAACTATAAAGTAAGAACAGGGGAAACGGGGTGTTAGGCTTCCCCCACCTCAGCCAGAGTCCAGTGGTTGCCATGGAATGTGCCGAAGCTGTGAGGTCTGCTAATGGGGTAGACCAGGGACATTCACCCTGAAATGCTGGCAGGCCTGGAGGCCTCACCCTTCCCATCCCACGCTTATGGCACAATAAAAGAAAATCCTGGTACTTACTTCTTTCCTTGTGCCTCTGCACATTCACCCTAAGGATGAGAGACAGCACAAAGCCTTGTGCAGTAGTCACCCAAGGCTGGAGCCAGACACCTGGACCTTACAGCTCTGTCATTCATTATTTCCAAACTTCCCCTTTCTGTCTGTCCTATTTTTCTCTTCTTTTCTCTCTCTTCTCTCTTTCTCATTTTGCGTTTTACCCATCTTTAAATATACTTTAAGTGGAATCTGAACAAAGCAGGAAATATACACATTAAATATGTGAAGATTTTTACATATTTGATGTATGTATCTTCAGCAAATATTTTCTAAGTAGCCTCTATGTTCCACAAACCGTGATGGGCACTGTGTAAGCAAGTGAAAATGTGAATAAGGCATTAACCCTGCCCTTGAAAAACTCACTGTGAAAGTGAAGGGATAAATAGAAATTGATGCATTACAAAATGATTCATATGCACTAAAGCACATATAAGTCAATGATGGTGGCAGCCCAGGGAAAGAACAGTTAGCTTTGACCCTTCAGTAGTCGGGCAGGAAGATGGCATTTGAGCTGGACTTTGAGAAAGAATAGGAGCGTATCAGTCTAAAAAGAATGGGATGGCAAAAAAAAAAAAAAAAAAGAAAGAAAGGAGTATTTTATACAACAAGGCAAGTGCAAAAGCAAATAATGGCAAATGAAAGTTTCTCTGCTCAGATATAAGAAATCTAGAATGGCTAGAATTGGACCTGAGGATGGAATTGTAGCTGGAGCACCCCTGAAGATTCAGATTAAATTCCTTAAAGAGTTCAAACTCACACCACTAGCTCAGGGTCACTAATGTTTTCTGCAGCAAGGGGAGTTTGACTGAATTGTCACTAATCTTGATGTTAACCTTATGATCACACTGATACAGGGCAGGTGAACGCCAAAATTGGGACTTAGCCCAGGAGGGTTCTTTGCTGTGCCCAGGAAAAATTCATGGGTAAGCCAGTGGTGTTAGACAGCAATTTCTATTAAAGTGGCCATGCACCATGCACAACAGCAGAGGGACTGCTCCTACGGAGTGGGGCTACCCTATAGGCGGTGTGTCTGGAGCAGCAGCTCAGAGGAAGATCTGCCCTCCTATTTATATTCTCTTTTAATTATATGTGAATTAAGGGGTCGATTATGCAGATATTTCTAGAAAAAGGATGGTAAATTCCAGGTTGGTGGGTCGTTGCCATAGAAGGAGGCAGTAGCTTACAGGTGTTGCCATGGCAATGATAAACTGACATGGCACACTGGTGGTCATGTCTTATGGAAAGCTGCTTCCACGCTGTCCCTGTTTCAGCTAGTCCTCAATTTGGTCTGGTGTCCAAGCCCTGACTCCAGAGTCAAGTCCTGACTCCTACCTCACCATGACACTTGCACTTATCAGCAACAGAGTCTCTGGTTTCTCTCAGCCATATGTGTGCGCCCACCAGCCTGACAAACACATTGTATCTTTTGAGTGTAAATAGCAAACCATTTCTGGCATAAACAGGATGCACAAACAAATCCCTCCTCTGAAGCCAGGTCAGGCTTCAGCCCGAAGCCTGGTCTTTGGATGTAGTCAAGGATAAAGTGGAATGATATTAAAGTTAATATTTTCAACAAGCAGTACAGTAAAAGGAGATAATGGATTTGATGTCTACATGCTCTTACCAGCTCTGTTACATGATATTCAAAATGCATCGGGCATACAGTACACACAGCTGCTACCTCTACCATGTTTTCCACTACTCTTGTTCTTGGGGAAGATAAGCAGGACAACAGAAGATTCATCAGAAGACCTGCAAAGGCCTGTACACTGGTCAAGAGCATTGCCTGGGGTTGTACCTACCTGCGGTGACCCATCCTGTGGTCCCAAGCACCCAGCCTGCTTTGTGTAAACCAGAGTTGCACATGTTAAAATTAGGAGTTCCAAACTCCCATTTTACAGAAGAGAAAACTTCTTAGGAGGCCTAATAAAGGAAGCCCAGACTGAGTCATGAGGCGGATGGTAGTCTCTTAGTATAACTCTGAGCTTCTAGGAATCAGTGAGAAAGAGAAAATAAACATGGGTCATGAAAGAGCCAGGCTAGAATCTGGTTCTGCCCTTTACTGGCTAAGCCATACCTGGCAGGATGGCTGTCTTCTCTGCATTTCTTTGTTTAATGGGAATAATAATATCTACTGCCAAGGATGTCACAAGGATTACAAGGAATGGTTGCCAAAGGGCTTAGTGGGGTGCCAAGTAGGTAGTAAGCACTCACTAAGTGAAGTCCAATACAACATATCCACTGCAAGAGGCTTACTTTGTGTTCCTCTTGGGGCATATAATAAGGACACATTTCATGTGGGAGTAGGGTTATAAAGTTAATATAGGTGGCAAATTAAATACAGTCAAATACCCTTGAAAATCACTTACAAAGGTGCCATGGCAGAGACCAGCATGTCCCTTAGTAACTCCAGCATAGCTAGCTTTTCACTTTTCCTATTCAGCAATAACACAGGTCACTATTTTATCTGGAAAATAAATAAAATAAAATAAATACCAGATAGAGTAATTGGTTTGTGTGTCAAGACAATATTTTACCCAATATATATAATTTTAACACTTCCATTTTTAAGGAGGCATTCAATTTTGGCAGCTGGAGGAAGGAAGAGTAGAGTCAGGTTCCTGATGCCTATTCATGCTGTGCACACACACATAGAAAGTTCTACCTTCTCTGTACCCCTGCTGCCACTCCTCACCCCAATGCTGGAAATCAAGTAGAAAGAAGCAAAGCTGAGGTATGATCTTAGGTGGTTGGATTTTGGGGTGAACTTTTTTACCCACTCTAACACTGCTTTCCTCAGTGTATTCATTTGTTTTCATGCTGCTGATAAAGACGTACCTGAGGCTGGGTAATTTTTCAAGGGAAAGAGGCTTACAGGACTCACGGTTCCACATGGCTGGGGAGGCCTCACAATCATGGCAGAAGATGAAAGGCACGTCTTACATGGGTCAGGCACAGAGAGAATGAGGGAACCAAGAGAAAGGGGTTTCCCCTTATGAAATCATCAGATCTCATGAGACTTATTCACTACCACAAAAACAGTATGGGGAAAACTGCCCCTGTGATTTAATTATCTCCGACCCGGTCCCTCCCACAACACATGGGAATTATGGGAGTTACAATTCAAGATGAGATTTGGGTGAGGACATAGTCAAACCGTATTACTCAGTATGATTGACTTTATATCATGGGTTCCCATTTCTAGGGGTCTTTAATTTCTGCGTGAGCAATCCCTTCCTCTTTTCAGGTTGAAGGACCAGATGAATAACCAAAGTCCTCTTTTGACAATGATACAATGTTTCAGGACTGAGTAGAGATCTCAGAATATCCTTGCCTCATTGTGTAATGGCAGCTTAGAGTCATCATTTATAACAGATCTGGGTATGTGTTCCCACATTACTCAAAAAACATACCTCTTTGAATAGAAGCTAAAATGCCTTTTAAAGTTCATTCATTTGGTCATTTATCTATTCATAAGACATATATGTTATATTCTATATGTGTACCAGAAACCTTGCTTATATTTGAAACCTATCAAAGTCAAATGCAAGGGCATTAAAAACATCACATAAAACTATGCAGAGTTATTGATGAAGAAAAGAAGGAAGGAAAAGTGGAAGAAATAAGAAAAAAAAGTACTATTGATTTATCCCCATGGAAAACATGATTGCTATCAAGCTAAAACCCAGGAACATGATATTCCGAAGAGTCCACGGGCTTACCCAACATCAGACAGCTAGTAAATTGCAGGGCCGGGATTCTAATTGCAGGTTTCATGAAGACTCGTCACGGGCAACAATTTCTGATCACAGCCAAGTTCAAGGTGAAACTGTAAGAAGTTAATTAAAAAAAAAAAGCAGAAGTGCAAAAGGGTAGGCATGTGTTCCCTCTGAGGCCTGGAAGAATTTTCAGGGACAGAGTATTGTTGAAATTAAACAAATTCCCCTGCTTTGCCACTTCCACAACTCTTGGCCTTAACCACTCTGCCTTGCCAGCCTAGCACCTAGTGAGAATACAGCTGGAAGATAGCAGACATCACAGCCAGTTTCTGGTCTTCTTAGCCATCTATACTTCATCCAAAATCTCATGGTTCTTGTTCTTTGGCAAGAACCTTTGGCATCTCTGAGAAGTGATTATTCTGTTTGACATAATTCCCAAGCAATTCACTTAGAATATTAATACAGGTGGTCTCCAAAGAGAGTTGTCAACAACTCTTCCCTTCCCTATACTTGCCTGCCATTCCTTCCTTCAGAAGTGGAATGTATTTTCCTTTCCATTAAATCTGACCCAGCCCAACCTGCTTTGACTAATAGAATGCAGCAGAAGCGACACTATGCCAATTTGGGGCCTAACCCTACAGAGGGCTGGTGGCTTCCACTCTCTTGGAACTCTATGACGTCATGTAAAGTGGATTCACCATACTGCAGGAGAAACCACGTGGGGAGGGCAAGCCACCTGCAGCAGAAAGAAGCCCTCACCTGAGAGCCAGTTTCAAGCCCCCACGTGTGTGAAACCATCTTTACATTCCTGGCAAGCCCAGCATCAGCTGAAAATAAACCCATGAGTGACCCAGCTGACACTATACAGAGCTAAATTAACCATTGCAAAGAGAAAATAAAAAATGAGAGAGAATAAATCACGGGTGTTATCTTAAGACACTAAATGTTGGGGTAGTTTATTACCAAATTGTAAGCATCTAAATCAGTATATTTTGTTCAATATCTCAGAACAGTAAAACAAAATTCACTGGTACATATTATGAAATGATAGCATAGCTCTCAGCCATGAACTGCTCCTCAAATGTGACCAGAGACACTGAAACCCTTTCTTATTTAAAATACATATTCATGTGAAATGAAAACTCATCTTTTCTTCTTAAATTTAAATACTGATACAATTTGTTTGAAGATAACCTAGTTCAAGTCATACATTTTCCTGAGATAACTGCCACCCAAACCTCCAGATACCCAAACTAAAATTAATATCTTACCCATTTTTTGTTTCCAAAACATATTATGGTACGAGACTGTGGTGGAAATTAAATAGGACTTGGAGTTATGAGTCCCAACTGCGTTTTTTACTGTGAGTGTAAACTTTGGAAAATTACTTAATCTTGCAGATTCTTTGCTTCCTCATTTGTTGAAAGAACATAATAATAACAATGTAATATTAGATGTCCTGGTCTCCTTACAACTTTATCATGAGGGTCAAATAAGAAAATGTAAGAAATAAAACATTTTAAGCTGTAAGATGCTTATAAATGAAAAATATTCAACAGATCTTCCTTTATACTGCTGATGGTAAAACATCACAAACTTTTCTTAGTGCAATTATGGTTTTAAAATATTATGGGTAATATAAATCATCTCTAGTGGTAGCTTAAGTGTGGTTCTATAAACACACAGCCAAGGGGATTTGATGATACCCAGCCAAGGAGATTTGATGATACCCAATCGAATCACAGATAATCAAGTGTGATTTCACCTAAGGAAAGTGAAATCTAACTATTCGCATTGACCCCTTCTGTATGGTCAGAACAAGGAGTTATCTGTCTGGAGGCTGGACCCAAAAAGAATCCACAAGCCAAATAAAGGAAGCATAACAAGAAATATCTTCAGCTCATGAGAAATTTAAGGAACTGACAAGATCTTTCCTACCTCTTGAAGTTACCATACTCTATCAGGTCTATTATGCACATTTTTGTTTTAACATTTAACATCTCCTAAATTTAGATGCAGCCGAAGCGAGGGAGTTCTAACATTACTGTCAGCAAGATGGTAATCATGTTGTTACGGTCATGGTCACTGTGCGCTCATGAGCTTGGCCATAGCTGTTCACATTGTTTTCACTTCTGTCTAAAACAGTATAAAAGAGCTCTTTCAATAAGTTTCATACAAAGATGTGAAGTGATAAGGAAGCATTGTGTCATTGGATAATGACAATATTTTCTCCCTCCTCCCTCTCTTCCTCCTCTTCTTCCTCCTGCTTCTCCATGGTGCATAAAATGATGATGTTTCTTGCACTTGATGGTACCCTAGGTAAGATGAAATGCAGTAGACCTACTGAGGAAATGTAGCTGAATTACCCTAAGTTTTAAGACTTTCACTCCTTCCTCAACCTCTTTCCAGACTCATGAAACATACTCTAATTGTCATTTAGCTTCCCAGATACCCGTCACTAAAAGGAGAGACTAGAAAACATAAGGCGTGAGTTCCTCACATGGATATTTCTCATGGTAAACCAATAATATGGAATCTGGGTTTCTGCTGCCATTGCCTACAGGTTTGATTGATCAGCAGGGTTGAGAAGCTGAGTCTGATCACTGAAGGGCACTTTGGCAAAATACAATCTCTCAACTTAAGACTTTGTGGAGGAGATGCCAAACCTCGGTGATCTCATCGCATTTCTGTCCATTTGTAAGGCGCCGTCTGGCAGCCAGCCTGGCTCCCACGGGGAACGGTTGTTCCTTCTCTCTTATGGCCTTTACACCACTGTCTGAGTGCTCAGTGCTGCTCAGTGAACCTCCCACACCTGTCAGTCCTGGGCTTCCCCAGGAGGTCTGACCCGACCAGGACTTCACTTCCCAGGTTCTCGTTCAGCTGACTCAGTATGGGTTGGGTCAACATGAGGCAATGGCAAGAGACACAGAAGGATGAGAAGTAGGACATGCTGGAACATTTCTCTCGTACTCTTTCTGTCTCAAAGCGTGTCAGGAAGCAGCTCACTCTCCAGCTTCACCCTCACATTGCCTGGCCTGGGTAGCTCAAGGTGATTGCAGTAGGTGCCAGGTGACCCCCAGCCCCTGGGATCTGGTTACACCACCCTCCTCCTCATTCTCCCCACCAAGACATGGAAGCAGTTCCTTGAGCTTCCCAATTTCTATATTGCCTCTCTGTGCTCTGGTCAGCCTCTCCACCTTCTATCCCTAAATAGCCAACTTCCTGTAAGACTCCAAAGGATTTGTTTCTCTAGGTGGACTGTGACTGCTGTAAACAGGCCTGTATCCCCATGTGATCCTGAGGGGCTGGAAGTCAAGGAATTCACCTTAGCGTCTTTGTTCAAATGCATTAGAGGGGGTACTTGGTTAATTGTCAGACTGAGTTGAAAATACGTTATGTGAGATCTAAACTGACAAAGCTGACAATCTATGTAGTGGTTGTTCATTTTAAACAGAGATCTTTGTTATTGTAGTTAAACTAAGATTTGATTTTTTAAAAATCACATGTTCAGGGCATTTCCAGGAGCACAGGAACCTGCGGCATCATTTCCATTGAAATGATAACTGAACTCTAACTAGACACCTAGGAATCACCTTAGAGAGAGGATTTGTAGTCCTCACCACTAAATTCTGTGGTTGGGTAGTGCTGGTTCCATTATATAGATGGGGAAATTGGGGTTCTGAGACAGTCAGTAACTACTCCAAATTCACACTCTTAGCATGTAACTACGTCAATATGAAATTCAATAATTCAAAAACTTTAAGAAAAATAAGAATTAACTCTTCATTAAAAATGGGAAATCCGGCTGGGTGCGGTAACTCACGCCTGTAATCCCAACACTGGGAGGACGAGGAGGGTGGATCACCTGAGGTCAGGAGTTAGAGACCAGCCTTGACAACATGGTGAAACCCCATCTCTACTAAAAATAAACATAAAAAAAAATAGCCAGGCATGGTGGTGCGCACCTGTAGTCCCAGCTATTCGGGGCTGAGGCAGGAGAATCGCTTGAACATGGGAGGCGGAGGTTGCAGTGAGCCGAGATTGCACCACTGCACTCCAGCCTGGGTGACAAAGTGAGGCTCTGTCTCAAAGAAAAAAAAAAAAAAGAGAAGTCCAGGGCCTGTATCTAGAGAGTCTAATTTAGCAGGTCAGATAGTTTGCTTCATTTATAATATTCATGATACAAACATTTATTTATTACACTCCACTCACCCCATCTGCCTTGATTCTGATGCAACTGATTCCTCACTTACACTTTGAGAAATACTGCATTAGAATTTAAGGAAAATGTATCTGTGTTAAATTAGTTCAATGATACATCCCCAGATCCTAGCCAAGTCCCTGGTACTTAGCCAATGATCAATAAATAATTACAAAATTAATAAATGAATGAGTGAATGACATTTGTTTGAATTCAAATCCTGAACATTTCTATTTCTAGCTCTTATTTTAAACATTGTGCCAAAGCTTATTCATTAACTCATTTAACAAACATTCGCTTAACTTTTACCATATGTCTGGTCAGTGCTAGATACTGGGAAATATCCAGATATTCATCTAATATTCAAGACACAGCCTCCATCCTTCAAAGAGTTCTAATTATTGTGATACAAAAAAAAAACAAAGCAAGTAAGGACAATGGAGAGCTATAATAAAAGTATGAAAGAGTTATTATTACAGATTACAATTCAGGTAAATTAGAGTTACAAAGAAGAGAACAACCAATTTTACCCTGAAGGAGGAAATTAGAGAAGGATTCTGCAGAAGAGCTAATGCCTGAGATATATCTTGGAAGATAGACAGGTATTTGTCAGTCACCTGAGGGGTAGATGGGTGAGGGGCAGCCTTGCCACATAAAAATAGAGTTTAACAGGCTCTTGGAGGTGAAATTGTACTAGCAGGATGCTGGCTCCAGGTGTGAATCTGACATTTGGAAAGATATGACTCTAAAATAAAACTCTCCACATAGTACAAATAAGAAAAGGACTCCCACATCACCAGTTTTGGGTGGGAAAGAGAAGAATTGCTCTGCTATAAACTATCATCTTTCTCCTTTCTGACCCAAATAAACAAACACTTAAAGGAGAAAGAATGTGTGTCCTTTGTCTATTTTCAACCTTTAACAAGCAAGTGGTTTAAGTTCAGTTTCTAAGGGGCGTCTAGGCTCAAAGACAGGGCTCTTAAAAAACACAGTCACTTAGTTTTCCAAGGAACTGGGAAGCAAGGGTCGGAGGAGGAACAAGATTCTTGGTGCAACTTTCCAATATGTGGTTCTAGGGCTCTGCTTTAATGCAAACCCAAATGCTTAACAAGTGAAGGTCATTTTGTCCTCAATTCATTTTTGAAATTATTTTCTTTATTTTATAGCTGAGGAAACCGAAGCTTAGAGAGGCAAAATGGCTTGTCCAGGACCACCCAGTTAATAAACAGCTTACTACCACCTGTGATGGGACTTGCACTATATGTAATTCTTTTATTTTCCTGCCATTGCTCTTGATTGAGACTGGGGTATTCAAATAATAATGAAAATATTTACAATGGTAAACCATCTATCACTACAAAGCAATTTAGCACCGTCTCATTTCCCTCTGCAAACAACATGAGCTATCCCCAACTTACACCAAAGGTTATTGAAAAATGAAGTATGCCAGTGATTTGGCAAACCACACAGCTGTGAAAGAGTTGGCCCATTTAACTTAACTCACCTCTTACTCTCTTACTTTAGCTTGAAATCTCCATATTTGGAAGGAATCCATTTGTTTCTGGATTGTTCTTGTTTCCCCAGACTCATTTTTAAAGTATAACTATTTAATATGGAAAACCATTAATATTCACTCTCCAGTTAAGAAAAAAAGGAAGGAGCTTTGGATGGATTAAATATTAGTTCAACTGTTATCCAAGACCCAATTTTCTTATCTTAATTAGTAAGCAAGCCACTAAACCACACCAGATTTGACTTTGGTTGAGCAACAAGGATGTCTAAAATGGTCCCAACATTAAATGTTCAAAATATTTGCAGCAACGTTTTTCTATAAGCATTGGTATTATTCTTTGGTTTTATCACATTTGACATAATTATACCTTGTAAATACCTCAAATTTGTAATGACATCCTTTCAAGAATTATTACTAATTATTATACTTGACATGACAAATTAAACATGTTGTTTGACGTAATTGCCCTAAATAATTCAAAATGCTAAGTATGCTTAGAAATAGCAATTAGCATAATTAGGTGAAAAAACCAAACTACAGTCAATTTCAATACCAATTCACTATCACAAGCTAGAATTTTCCAGAAGATTTTAATAATTATTGGGTGACGTGACTTAGAAAATCATTTTGCTAATTAAGAATGATGAAACATTATCAATGGTTTTATAAGTCCTGAAATAAAAGAATGGAAAGAGCTTCAAGCATAAAGGGCAAAGTCTTTAGAGTTAACCAGATTTGAGTATGAATCCCACCCTAGCCATTACCAACTGGGTCCATCTAGGCTAGAGATGGCACATTTCTGAGCCTTTTTCCTCTACAAATGGGATAAGAATGTTTGCCTCTAGGCCTGTTGTAAGAATGAGCTGATGACATAAAGTGCCAAACAGTGTGTGACACCCTGGAAAGGCTCAATAAATTTAAGCTTCTTGTACTCTTACACATTAAAGATAAGAACATGTTGGATGTGGAGTTCTAAGCTAGTTGGAGGAAAAAGCTCCAAATAGGAGCTTTTCAAATAGGGTGTTATAAGAAAAAAATCAGCAATATCTGAAAAGGAAGGGAAATGATCTTCAATTCTTAGGTTTGTGAAGATACGGTGAGGTAATATCTATAAACATATAACCACTAGAGTGCCTGGCATGTCATTGGCTCTTCATAAATGATAAAATAATTGTTTCTCTTCCCTTTGTCAATGAAAAAAGTCAAACTCTTGAAAACATTTGAAGAGATTTATTCTGAGCCAAATATGAGTGGCCATGGCCCCGACACAGCCTTCAGGAGATTCTGAGGACGTGTGCCCAGAGTGGGTGGGGTGTAGCTTGATTTTATACATTTTAGGGAGTGTCCGGAAGAAAAAAAACCTAGCTATGGTAATAGAGATTCTTTACACATGCAAATTTTTCCCCATAGAGGACAGCTTTGCAAGGCCGTTTCAAAATATAGCAAAGAAACATGTTTCGAGGTAAAATACTTTGATTTTCTTCTTTGTCACGTAATGTTATGCCAGAGTCGGACTGGAAAGTAAATCACGATATATGGGTGAAATAAAACCCATTTGATGAGAATTTATGGTTTGTAAGGCATGATTCCCAGACCCCATAGATAGGAATTTGGGCAAGATAAAAAAATGAGGGCTTAGTCCTCGCCTTCTATGAGAATAGATGTTTAAACTGAGCCTGAGAGATTTAGTGACTTGTCCCAGGTTCCTAAGTAAGTCGAAGCAGAGCTTGAACCCAAGTCTGAGACCAGTGGAGAGCTCTTCCTTTGTATCATCCTGTCCTGTCTTGAAGAGGGCGGTAGGCAGCCCAACTGCCTTCAGTCAAGCTCCTCTTCCCTGTGCTGCTCTGGGCGTGTCTGCCCGCCTAGGTCTTTGGTTCAGCTCACTGCTGCTACTGCTGCTGCTGCTGCATTTCAGAGGTGCAGACATCCTTTGCTCTCCCATGAAATGTCAGAGCTGGAGAAGTAGACACCACTTTCATTGGGATCTTGACAACTCTCTCCCTGTTTGTAAAACACTGTGATAAAGTACCTTTTTGTCTACAAGAGACAGCTTATCAGACATCTCATCAGGGAAGGATGACTGTCAAAAGCACTCATTTCTTTTTTAAGGTAAAAAGACACAGAAGACAGAATGTTATTATGATGTAAATGAGCTGACTGGCAGGAACTCCTTCCCCAGGGAGGCTGGGGAAGGGCCTGACTACACAGTTTCCAGGTGGAGGCAGCAGGATTGGGTCTTAGATCTGCTCTAAGGAGATCAGTCAACCTAGTGATTATGAGCTGAACCACTCAGCCTACCTGAGTTCAGGCACCAATGAGATTATGGACTGGACCATTCAGCCTACCTTGAACTCAGGCACCAGTGAGTTTCTGCAGCCAGGGTAAGAGAAGAGCAAACCAACACGAGTGCATATTTTTAGACCTATAACTGACTTGCAAGTAACTTTGCTAAACATAATGTCTGGGACAGGGAGGAAGTAAGGTATATACTGTTGAAAAAGCACATTTCCTTACAGGTTTATCCTGAGGACACAGACATGCGGAACATGGTATAGAATAAGAAAAAGGAAAATTGACGTAGAAGTTAAGGAAAATAGCTGGTGATTTCACCCATCCTGGATTAAATGACTCTACCATGTGTCTTTTACTCTCCACTGACAGAGATGCAAGTGTGCGTGTGTGTGTGTGTGTGTGTGTGTGTGTATACACCTGCATGTAAGAATGCGGTTATAGTCCCAGGTTTTAAGGAACATGACGGACTAGGGAGAAACCAATTTTAGAGACACCTGCCTCTGCCCCAACTAGCTGAGTGACCTTGGGAAGGTTTTTTAACTTCTCTGAGTCTGGAATTACTCAAATATAAAATGGATGGGAGTATGTGAAACCACCTTTGCAAAAATCATAACTGAGAAAATTATGACAGCGAAAGATAACAGACCTAATTGACCCCAGCTTGCTTCTAACCTCTAAACTGTCCTTGTTCAGTCCTGGGCATAGGCTGAACTAGCTTTTGGAAGGAATTTAGTGTGTAGTTATACAATAGCCCTTCCCAAAAGCCTAAATTGTTCTTGTAAAACAAATGAAAGGCTATCAGCCACCAAGTCAAGATGAGAGGGACTGGAATTCTAAGTATTACCAGCCTTTATTCCAGAGGTCGTAAGATTTGCAACTTCCTCAATTACTCTTGAAGCTAACATCACTATTGGGAACCTAAGATCGGCCTTTTGAGATGTCTTTTCAGCTTTTTGCATTTCTAACAACCGGATGGCCCTACCTGGACTTGCCAACCAGTTCTGTGGCCCCCACCCAGAAACTAACTCAGCAGAAGAGAACCACTTCTACTCCCTATGATTTCATCCCTGAGCTAACCAATCAGCACTCCCAATTCACCAGCCCCCTACTCACCAAATTATCCTTAAAATCTCTGATCCCCAGGTTTTCAGATAGACTGATTTAAGCAATAGTAAAACTCCGGTCTCCCACACAGCTGGCTCTGTGTGAATTACCCTTTGTCTATTGCAGTTCCCCTGTCTTGATAAATTGGCTCTGTCCAGGCAGTGGGCAAGGTGAACCCCTTGGGCAGTTTCCTATGGGGAATGGTGCCTATAGCACAGAGTGGTGAGAATCAAGCGGGAAGGGGTTCTTTCCCCTGCTCCTCAGATGTCCTTGATGTGTTCTCACTGAAGTACCTTTCTGCAGCCTCATTTTGGCTCCATGCTTCTTCTTAGGCTTCATCATCTCTTCACCCCTCCAGGGAGTGCACTTGGTATTTATTTTTCATCCATTTCGAATGTATAAAGTTTTCACCTTTTAGGCTTATATACACACTGCATAAAATATCCCAGTTACAGAAATATTCAAAATGGAATGTAGAACTTGGAGCCATGAAACCTGGGTTTGAGTCTGGCTTGGCCAGTTGCATGGAGGATAACTGCGAAGATGTCACAGGAAACAGGCTCCAGTCCAGATCCCAAGAGAGGGTTCTTGGATCTCGTGCAAGAAAAAATTCAGGGCGAGTCCATAGGGTAAAGTGAAAGCAAGTTTATGAAGAAAGTAAAAGAATAAGAGAATGGCTACTCCATAGACAGAGCAGCCCCAAGGATTGATGGTTGCCCATTTTTATGGCTATTTCTTGGTGATATGCTAAACAACAGGCAGATTATTCATGCCTCCCCTTTTTTGACCATATAGGGTAACTTCCTGATGTTGCCATGGAATTTGTAAACTGTCATGGCGCTGGTGGGAGCTTAGCAGTCAGGACGACCAAAAGTCACTCTCATCGCCATCTTGGTTTTGATGGGTTTTGGCCGGCTTCTTTACTGCAACCTGTTTTATCAGCAAGGTCTTTATGGCCTGTATCTTGTGCTGACCTCCTGTCTCATCCTGTGATTTAGAATGTCTTAACCATCTGGGAATGCAGCCGAGTAGATCTTAGCCTCATTTTACCCAGACACTACTCAAGATGGAGCTGCTCTGGTTCAAAAGCCTCTGACAGAAATGTCACTAAACTTTGCGAGGACAACAGGGCATGAAAATCACAGACAGGAGACCACCACATGAGTGCAGTTGAGAATTAAAGCGAGGACAGGAAATGGAGAAAAAAATGGCAGATGCAAAAAAAGAAAAAAAAAGAAATACAAAAAAAAAAGCAGACAAGGCTAGTCACCTGACCAATTATGGGGCCTGGACCTGGGACAGTGGGAGAAGTCATATTTGGCTGGCAGGCCTGCAAGAACAAAGATAGCGAGGAGAGAAAGACAGACGATAGGATGAGGAAAACGTCTGGGGAGACAGATTGAGTTTTGCATTAGACATCCTGAGTCTCAGTGCAGTGGGGGTGTTCAGTGCAATTAGCCCTTCAGGCTGGCTCAGCATTAAGGATATAAATGCTGATCATTTTCCAGGAGAGGCAGTGGTTTGGTTGAGTTCTCCCCGGCACAGAAAGGGTTAAAAAAAAAAAAAAAAGGGGGAGCACAGAGTTCTGGAATCCATTGCAATGAGATGCGGTAGATAGAGCCAGTGATACATTCACAGAAGCAGGACTAGAGAAATAGAAAGTAACCAGAGTTCCGTATTTCCCCAAAGCCTCAGGGCCAAAGTGGAAAAACAAAGGAGGGGACATAGGAGGGAAAGTTAGTAGAGAGAAACAGTGTTTAAAGAAACAGAAATTTGAAGAAATAGAGATGAAGGAAAGGCACCTGATCAGTCCTGATCATCTCTAAAGGGCTCTCTCTTCTGCCCTAGTCCTTCACAGCAGGGCTGTCAGGTAAGCTCTCCATTCCAGCATCAGTAAGGACAGCTCCCATAAGCAATGTGTACAAGGTTTTTTGGTAAGACTTTATCCTTTAAATTTTAAAGGTACCGGTCCGTGTCCTAGGAGTTGGGGACCCCTGCTTTTAAAGGATGCCTTTACCTGATGATAAAAAGTAGAACGTTTAAGTAGAAATGAGTAAGCATTTACTGAGGCAACTACTCAGTATCTATTATACTACCCTGATCAAATTCCCATATGAACGTATGGGTAACTCACTATTTTCTCCTCCCACACTCATTCTGTCCTGGTTTCTAAACTCCAGTGTAGGTGGTGCCTCCAGCTTCCTCCAGTGATTTGCTTCCTAGCATTTGGTGGCATGGTTCTCCTTCATGGCTCCCAACACAGTGCTCCAGCTCCTGGGCCCCACCTCTAGTTCTGAGCAAGGAAGAGGAAAGATCTACATCAGTGTTGTTTCAATTTAATGAAGAATCTCAGAACAGGAAGTTTAGGAATGAGTGTGAAATGATGTTCAGAGTACATGTCTTCATTGCTTTGCTTGGGACAAAATGGCAAGGAGACAATACATGGGGCAGGCAGGAATGGCAAAATTAAGAGAAATGCTGATTTATTTTGACTTGTCATTTCCAGACTGGAGGAAACAAGCACTTGTTACAAGGTCAAAATAAAGCTGTCAGATAAAATAAAGAGGTGAAATGAGTTAGAGAGAGATCCTGGAACACAGTGAGCAAACAGAATGCATGAGACCATCAGCAGAGGGAGGTCTTAAAGAAGAAACTTCGGCCGGGTGTAGTGGCTCATGCCTGTAATCCCAGCACTTTGGGAGGCTGAGGCAGTTGGATCACAAGGTCAGGAGATTGAGACCATCCTGGCAACATGGTGAAACCTCATCTCTACTAAAAATACAAAAATTCACTGGGCATGGTGGCACATGCCTATAGTCCTAGCTACTCGGGAGGCTGAGGCAGGAGAATCGCTTGAACCTGGGAGGCAGAGGTTGCAGTGAGCCGAGATTGTGCCACTGCACTCCAGCCTGGCGACAGAGTGAGACTCCGTCAAAACAAAAAAACAAAAACAAAAACAACAACAACAACAAAAAAGAAGAAACTTCACCTTGTAGAAAGTAACAGATGCTAATTTATCATTTAGAGATTGCTAAAAGGAGAAGAGTGAGAATGGGAATGGAGAGAAAATTGTCTGGATGTGGGAGGGCATTAGATTCCTTCAACCTCAGCCTCAACAATAGCCTGAGAACCTTTATATCAAATAAAGCAGAAACAAGAAAGAGAGAAGGGAGGGAATAAGGTAGAAAGTTTGTTGAACACTCAGGATTTATATGCATTCGCATATTTAACTATCATCCTACTAAACCAGGTAGGTTTGCATGACCGGGAGAAGGTAAATAATTGTCCTTGAAGTCAAATGTTAGTTTGCGGTTCAATTAGGACTTGGATGTGGATCTGTCCAAGTCCATAGGTTACATTTCTCCATTTAGTTTTTTTTCTCTCTCTCTTTTTCTCTACCTCTTCCACTCTTGTTTCTCCTGCCATCAACAATTTTTTTTCAGTGAATTTATATAAGGGCAAATATTCTTCTATGATCTCATGAGCTACCGCCAAGAAAATTTTTCACATTTGCTTACATCTACAAATAAATAAGAACACAATTTTATTTCCTGGAATCAAAAAATTACCTATATATAAATCAAAGACTTTTTTTCTCATAGATTTCCTTTCTCAGTAAAGCCAACATGTTTTACGGCCAATGATGCTACCTCCTCAACATTCTCCTTAAATCCAATCTTGCTGTCTCTCTTCCTCTTCTTCTTGTGGTTCAAAGCCTTATCTTCACTCTCCTGGAAGACCTTTACATATTTCTCCAGCTTTTTCTCTTACCAATCTTCATCTCCCTTACTATCACCCTATTATCCTACATCACCTTAGGCATATGGATTTATTTCTTATACAAAGAATTTGACTGTATTCTCACATTCATGTTCAGCCTTGCCCCACTTTCTGAATGACCATCTATCTCCTTCCTCCAACCTGGCACACCTTGCTGGCAAACACCTACTCAGCCTTCAATTCCTGCTAAGGAGACTTTCCTGAGCAATTCTCTTCTGTTCTGCCCCCAGTAGAATTGCATTCTATTCTCCATGGAATTCCATCAGAGAACCTGTAACATACCATTGTACTTATTTGCTTATCTTCTACCCTTACTAACCTGTGAGCACATTGGGAACAGAAGCACCCAATTCATCTTTGCATCCCAGAGCTGGGCACATGTTTGTTGAAAGAATGAATCAATCAATCATTCAAGATTGATCAAAAGTAACCTTAACTGAATAACCTCATATTTTTTTCTGGTCTACATTAAACTTGGTCATGCTAGCAATCAGAATTAGAACCTTTGTAAATACAAACCTAAACAAATCACATTTTAAAAGAAACTCCTTTTGGTTTTGTTCTCTTTTCTTGGATGCTTTCTTCTGCCCATCAGAATTTAGGATGGAAACTTGAATAGGCAATTAGCATGACAGCCCCAGTGATTACTCCCATAAGCTACAGTCCTTAAGTGGTAGAAAATAGAGGCCTTGGGTAGACTTGAGTGTGTTTCCTTATTAGGAAATCACAGTGATTTCATGAAAGTCACAAAGGAAATGTTTTTACTGAGAAATAGCATGCTGTAACTAATGAGGAAAGGAAAAAAGTATGTATTTTTAAATCCCACATACTAACACTATGTCTAACAATGAAATTATGTATTCCGGAAATTCTAAGCTTACACTTGGCCCAGTTGAACAGAAAGATATTAATTTTTCTGAAGCCGCAGTGTATAAAAAGACATCTGACATGGTCATGGCTTGCAGCACTGTGTCTGTTATCAGTTTCAGGGGCACTTTCTCAGGCATGCCGTCACGGAATCCTCACAATGGGTAGGTGGCTTTCACATGTTTAACAGAAATGGGAATTGAGGCTGTGATTTTTAAAGCAGCTTGTCTGAAAACATGCAGTGGTCAGACCAGAGCCAAGACATGAGCCATGTCTGCCTGCTTGTCACAGCTCCAGAGCTGTACTCCTATGATGGTGTGCAGACCACATATTGTAACTCAAATAAATTAACCTAGAGATTAGTATGAAATTGTTTATGTGATTACTAAAATACATGGTAGAAGCTTATTGAGTATCTTTGTTTTTTTTTGTTTTTTTTTTTTTTGAGACAGAGTCTCGCTCTGTCACCCAGGCTGGAGGGCAGATCATTGATTGCAACCTCTGACTCTCAGGTTCGAGCAATTCTTCTGCCTCAGCCTCCCAAGTAGCTGGAATTACAGGCACCCACCACCACTCCCAGCTAGTTTTTGTATTTTTAGTAGAGACAGGGTTTCACCATGTTGGTCAAGCTGGTCTCAAACTCCTGACCTCAAGTGATCCACCCGCCTCTGTCCTTGAGTATCTTTGAAACTCTCTTGAATAGCCCTTGAAAAATGAATTTTAAGTGGAAAAAATAAAAGGAGGAAAATAAAGCTTGGGACACTAGCAACTCTGGCTCTAGTCCTGGCTTTGATGACAAATTCACAGTTTGCCCTTGAGTGAGTCATTTTTTCAGGCTTGACCTAAGTCAAATAAGATGTTTGGGCTTTGTAATTTCAAAAGTGCATCTATCTCTGGCTATCTTATGCTATGGGAAAGCAGGCGAGACTAAAGAATAAAATCTTCTGGATATCCTTGCAATGACCAATTCTTAAACTGGAAAGAATCCTCAGCAGGGTCAACAGTGGCTGATCAGCACCCATCACCCACCAACATTCACTTTTAAATAAATGAATTAATGAATGAATCAGTTATCCCTTCTTATAATTTTACTTGGGTTCAATTGTTAAGAAATTTATATTCCTGAGCATGTTTTTTACATCTTGTCTATGTCCTGGTGTCTACCAACATAGACAATGTAAATCAGGATAGCATTAGAACAAAGCAAGAGAGATGTACAGAGGGGAACGGAATTAACAGCACATAATAGTGAGTGACAGCTCAGCCAAGGCAGAAGGGCAATGGTCAGGAAGGCTTTTGTGAATCACTGACTTCATAAAGTGTTGATTATTATTATTTTTTTTTAATTTGAGGTGGAGTCTCGCTCTGTCGCCCAGGCTGGTGTGCATTGGTGTGATCTCGGCCCACTGCAACCTCAGCCTCCTGGGTTTGAGCAATTCTACTGCCTCAGCCTCCCGAGTAGCTGGGAGTACAGGCATGCCCCATGACACCTGGCTAATTTTTGTATTTTTAGTAGAGACAAGGTTTTGCAATGTTGGCCAGGCTGGTCTCGAATTCCTGACCTCATGGGATCCACCCACCTTCCGCCTCCCAAAGTGCTGGGATTACAGGCATGAGCCACCGTGCCCAGCAAAGGTTGATATTGTTTATTCAATCCTTTTATACAAACAGATCTTTTCTTCTTCAAGTATTTTCTTACTTTAAGCAGTGAGAACACAAAAATGTTGTGAATGTAACTTTTCTTCTTGACAACTGTAAAGAAGAGGGAAATCCACATGGTCCACGGCTTGTAAAAAGTCTTTAGAACGCCCTTATATCAGCCTTGGTGTCATGTCCAGAATTCTTTTTTCAATACTATACATCCGTAATTTCTATCTATTGGAAAACACCAAGCTCTGTTCATTTCTGTAATGCATACCATTCTGATCTTAGTTATACACCCAACACCTCTCTCTGATCCGAGGTATTGATAGCAACCTCTTGACTCCTATTAACTCAATCGGTATTTAAACAAAATCTGTGGGTTAAGAGCACAACTCAATGCATTCAGACAACACATTCCAAATGTCAGGTTCTGGGCACTGGAGATACAGTGACAAACACACACAAACTCTTGCCCTGGATGGCTTCTCTTGCTAATAGGGAAGACAAAGACATAAAAGAGCTCTAATAAAAATAAAGTGTATGGCATAGTGAGATTTACAGGAAGGGCCACCTGATTCAGAATGAAAGAGGGTTTGGTTTGCATAAACTAAGTTATGTGATGATAACAAATAACCTTAAAATCTTAGCAATTTACTATAAGCCCTGATTGGTTGCTCATTTCACATAATGATCACAGACTAATTTAGGATTGGCTTCATGCCATCTTTATTCTGCAATCCAAGCTAAAGGAAGAGCCTCTGGAACATGTGGGTCTCCTGTCAGAGACAAGATGGCAGATGGTGTGATGGGTCAGCAGGGGCACTGCCACTTCCTGTTGTACTTCATTGTACCTCATTGGCCAAAGCAAGTCACATGGACAAGACTGACAGCAAGGGCTGAATTTATTTAATGTTCCACAGGGAGGGGCCCAATAAGGAGCAGTGTCAACCATTTTGAACAATAATATAGCCCACCTCAGGGGAAAATGCCATTGATTATGGCTAGTGCATAAGGTAACAGGGAGTGTCTGTGAGAGCTGAGACTTGATATTAAGGCAGAAAATAGATAATTGGAAACTTTATAGCCCTAAAGAGCTTTGGTTTGATTCTATGAACAATAGTAAAATTGGTGGGTTTTTGCTTGAGATGAAGAAAAGAGATGGTATAGTCAAAGGTCCAGTTTAAACACATTACCCATCTGTGTTGTGGAGAATGATTTGTATGCAAGGGACAGTTGATGAGACCTGAGGCTGGGAGGCTGCCGAGGAATTAATGGAGGAATAAGCTCAGGTGGTGGAGGTGGAGGTGGAGTTGGAGAGGAAAGACAGACTCAAGAACTTGCAGGGGCAGCTTAACTACACCTTATGTGGATTAGACACATAGATAGAATGCAATTATTCTTTATTCCATGAAATATTAATGCTAAAAAAAGTCTACTTTGCTTGCAAAATACAATGGAGGAAAGACAATAGATGGCTAGTGTTAGAATCTATGAGGCTCCAGAAGATCTGAGAGAGTCTTGGACTCTCTGTTGCAGCTCTCAAAAGTGAAGTACAGACAATGAGGGATGAGAAGCCAAAACCAGATTTACTGGGTGACGTAAGTGTCACTCACAGAGCTATCTTATGGTTTGCAGAATACTTCACAATTCACTACATGGAAATGTTGAAGCTTTGTAGGCTTTGGTATAAGACCCACCTGAAATGCAGGTTTGGCTACCTACAAGCTTGTTGACCTTGGGCAATTACTATATCTCCTTGAGACAATTTCCTAATCTATAAGGAAGGAAGGAGGTAGGGAGAAAAGGAGGAATAAGGGAAATAAAGAAGAAAGGATGGTATATTAGGGTTCTTGAGAGAAAAAGAACTAGCAGCATGTGTGTGCATATATGTAGGTATATGTGCGTGTGTGTGTGTGCATACGTGTCCGTACAGAAAGAGAGAAAGAAAGAGAGAAATTTATTTTAACAAACTGGCTTACACAATTGTGGAGGTTTTGTGTGTTCAAAACCTAATGGGATAGGCTGGCAGGCTGGAGACTCAGAGAAGAGTTACAGTTCTAGTTCGAAGGCAGTCTGCTGGCAGAATTCCTTCTGCTCAAGGGAGGTCAAACTTTTGTTCTACGCAGGCCTTCAACTGATTAGAAGAAGTTCACCCATATTATGGAGTGCAATTTCTTTTTCTCAAAGTCTACACTTTAAACTTTTTATAATAAATGTTAATCTCTTCCAAAAAACACCTCACAGAAACATGTAGAATACTGTGTGAACAAATAGCTGGGCACGGTGGCCCAGCCAAGTGATATATAAAATTAACAGTCACAGAAGGAAAAGAAGAAATAAAGAGAAGGAAAGGAAAAAATTAAGAAAAACTATGATCATCTATGTTAAAATAATAGGACCTAGTAGTGACTCACCAAACTGTAGTTTATTTTATTAATCTTATTGTCATGATATTCTTTTTATCTATTTATCCATCCCTATTTTACAAATGACAATTTGAGATTTGGAGATAAATCCCCTGATCAAAGACATACCGCCTCTCTCTTTCCTGTCTGTCCTACTGAGGTCATTCCGTCCATCATTGGATAAGCTTGGTCATTTATCAGTCTTTGGTTAATTCTGAGATGGACAAAATATTCAGGTTTTGTATGTAATAGACTTAGTTCCCTGTTTGGCAAGACCAATCAGAATGATCAATTAAGAGTACAATAGAATTCATTTGTAAATAACAGAAACAAAACCTGACCTAGTTTAAGTTGTTGAGTGGGGCTCCAGAGCTTCCATCTCTGCATAAGGGGAGTTAAGAGTGTCAACAAGGCTTTGTTTCTGTGGACATCATCGACTCATTTGCTAATTTAACAGGACATTATAAACATACACTACATATTCTATATGCCTGGCATAGCACTAGGCTTTGGAGGAACCCAGAGAGATAGAAAACCAAACATGCATTGAGTGCTTATGTTCCTGGAACTTTATTCACATGTATGACCTCATTTTATTTTAAGCTGAATTTAGCTCTGGGAGATATTAATCTCGCTGGTTTTGTTTCTTTGTTTGAACTGATGAGTATGTTGTAAGAGGAGGGGATGCTGCATCCTGCCTCAGGATTACATAGGTAAGGAGCTGAAACCTCAACGTAATAGTTCAGTTGCCATCCTGGACAGGCAATGCAGAGTGTGGAGGTGCAGGAACATTAGACGGACCAAGCGCCCACGGCCGACACTGTGTGAAGGGAAAGGTCCAGCATTATAGAGTCATGAAGACAGACCAGTGAGACTGTGAGCCCCTCTGTAGGGCCTGGGAGGTAGCTCAAAGATGAGTCCAACTTGGCCAGGCACGGCGGCTCGTGCCTGTAATCCCAGCACTTTGGGAGGCCGAGGCAGGCTGTCAGGGGTTCGAGACCGGCCTGGCCGACATGGCAAACCCTGTCTCTACAAAAAATACAAAAATTAGAGGGGCTTGGTGGCATTTGCCTGTAATCCCAGCTACTCGGGAGGCTGAGTCACGAGCATTGCTTGAACCCAGGAGGTAGAGGTTGCAGTAAGCCGAGATCGCACCACAGCACTCCAGCCTGGGTGACAGGAAAAAAAAAAAAAGAAAGAAAGATGAGTCCAACTCACACAAATCATGAGCAGCACAGCCAGATCTGAGCATCTGGAGAGACCAGTGTGGTGAGTTTCCCTGGCTCACATCTAGCAGCCCTCCTCATCAGCTGCAGTCCCGCCCTGGAGCTGCACTCTGAAAACCAGTACAGTGCTGTGGCAGAAGAATAATCTCGGAATCAGAAAAATAAAAAATAAAAAAATTGAGTTCTAGCTGTGGCCCACACTTGCTGTGTGCCTTTTGTAAGCAACTTGCCCATCCACTAAAATGAGGGTGAGAATGCCCACTTTGCTGGGCTTGCCCTAAGGAACGATGGCTGGCACGGCTGCATGTAAGGTGCTCAGCCTGGTGCCCAGCTCGCCCTCGCCTCTCCAGATGGGGTGTTTATGCTTTTTTACTTTCTCGCCCCAGTTATGGACAGCACTCCTAGGGAGCTGTGGAAACGAAGTTTCTGCCTTACCAGGAATTCAGCTATTATCTTCTCTCTGGAGAAAGCCGTCTGCTTTTGATCTGAGATGGACAAACGAGGCTATTCTGAGAAGGACTAATTACAGTACGCATCCGGTGAGTGCCCCTCTCTCGCCCACACACAGATATCAGCGCTGCAGTGTGACATGCAGCCAGCCTGGCCATGCAGCCCCAAATCTGTGGTACCTGTTAGCAGTGGTTGCCCATAGCAACAGTGGGGGAGGAGAGCCTTGAGGATGGAAGTCTCTTAAAGAGCTTGTGCTTGGTTTTTTTTCATGAGTTCTTCCTTTTTTATTTATGTGTGTGCATGTATGAGGGAGCAGGCAGTTAGAGGTGGGGGAAGCTGGGGCGATAGTTGGAGAGAAGAAGTGCTTGCTGTACCCACTAGTTCTTTCCGGACTTTGCCCTCCCTGGCTCCACGAGGATGTGGTTGAGTCCTTCTGACTCCCAAGACACCTTTCCCTGGTTTTAAAAATGGAGCTACTGAAGCCCATCCCTGCAGACTAGAGTCTCCTGAGGACTGGAGGCACTACAGACCATGCTCACTGCTTGGCTGTCTGCATTAATTGCAATGTGTAACTTCTTAAAAAAAATAAATTTTCAGTTGAGAAAACAGGTTATCCTATTTATTTACTACTTCTATGGGTTCCTCCAAGGCCTAGTGCTATTCTAGGCATATAGAATATATAGTATATGTTTATCATGTCCTATTAAATCAGTAAATGAGTCCACGATGTCCATAGAAACAAAACTTGTTGACACTCTTAGCTCCTCTTATGCAGAGATGGAAGCTCTGGAGCCCCACTCAACAACTGGAGACTCCTGCCTCATCTCACTCCAAGTCACACTAACCCCTTTCTGGGAAATCATTCTAGGCTTCTCTGGGGCTTTAGGATAGGGATTTTGGATGGAAGTAAGGCTGAAGAAAGGAAGTATATTAGTCTGTTCTCATGCTGCTAATAAAGACATACCAGAGACTGGGTAATTTAAAAAAGAAAGATGTTTAATTGACTCAAAGTTCCACATGGCCAGGGAGGCCTCACAATCATAGTGGAAGGCAAATGAGGAGCAAAGTCACATCTTCCATGGCAGCAGGCAAGAGAACTTGTGCAGGGGAACTCCCCTTTATAAAACTATCAGATCTAATGAGACTTATTCACTACCATGAGAACAGTGTAGGGGAAACCGCCCCCATCATCCAATTATCTCACATAGACCTGCTCTTGACTTGTGGGGATTATTAAAATTCAAGTGAGATTTGGGTGGGGACACAGCCAATCCATATCAGGAAGTAAGGCAGAAGAAGAGGCTGTGGAGTGCCAGGGAAACTTCCACCATGGAAAGACAAGAATAATGATAATGAAGCAGATCTGAGTGTGCTCAGAATGGGAGCAGGGAAGGTCCATGGTTCACCATCTCTGAGTAAAGTGAGCTCACAATGAGGGGCTATGCTTCATCAGAACATCATTCCTCAAAACCTGGGGGGGCTTCTCAGGAACTTCTCCAAGTGGCACAGCCTCAGGCAGGTCACCAGCCTCTCAGCATCTAAGGTGTCAGTACTGTGATCCATCAATGGGAAAAACTTCCATCCTTCTTTGGGTTGCTGAAGAATTCACTGTAACGTAGAAAGTTCTTAATCTAATGCCTGGTACCATGTAGGACTCAACAATTACAAATTTTATCCCTGTGAGGGGATACACTGTGACAAAGCAATGAGAATGAGCTAAGGGTCAGAGAAAATTTCCTGCCCACTTTTCTTGCCTGCCTTATGTGCTTGCTGTACCCACTAGTTCTTTCTGGACTTTGCCCTCCCTGGCTCCACAAGGATGTGGTTGAGTCCTTTTGACTCCTGAGACACCTTTCCCTGGTTTTAAAAATGGAGCTACTGAAGCCCATCCCTGCAGACTAGAGTCTGCTGAGGACTGGAGGCACTACAGGTCATGCTCGCTGCCTGGCACCATGGAGGTAAGGTTTGGTCCCCCTGTCAACACCCAACCTTCTTAACACCAAAGGATGACATAAGAAGGAAGAGTGGTTTGCTTTTTTTCTTTCATTTTTTGCCAGTTCGGTGCAGATTCCATACTCTTAATTTCTTAGCTATATAGTACATTATTGCATAAGATAAATCAATTTAAATGTCTTGCTTTTGCTCCTCTACTCCTATTTGTTTACTACTCATTATTAAATTTAAAAACATTTTGTCTTTTAACAACTCTAGAATTTTGACATAAATTGTGTTAAGCCCATAAATTAATCTGCAAAAGACTGACATTTTTGCAGCACTAACCACATTATTGTTATGTAGGTCTCAATCACATAATCATCTCTTCTCTCATACTACAAACAGCATTGTTTCCTGATATTTTCCCTCAAATCAGTGCTCATTGCCTAACTCAGAGCCTTATATGTAGTGAGTACTCATTGCATATGTGAAAACATAGAGCTCTAGGAAAATGCTTTTTTGGGGGTAGCTGTTCTGCTAGAATCCATACATCCTAGAATCTTTTAAACTCATAATCCATGACAATTCCTAAAGCATGTGTTCTTTTTTGTTTTACATGTAAGTTGATTGAATTGTATTTTGTCAGAGGAAAAAAACATAAGCAGAACAAGCTTCTGAAAAGATTACCATTTTTGAAAAACACCTTTTCCCCCCAGAATAACTGTATAAAGGAACACAGCACTTTGCATCCATAAAACTTTCACCAAGGATCAATATTTTATATTTGTAATGAGTTAATGCTGAATATGTAAATAACTTTAGAATAAAATTTTATAAAAATATATTTATCTGCACTTGATAGCTCATGCTAATCATACCAATAAATAAATTGACACAGGGAATTCTTATCCCAGCATTCTAAATACCAATGGCTTTTAACAAATTAGATGACCAAGAAAATCACATCATGTTGACCAAGAGCTAGAAGGTGCAGCCCCTCTCCCTCTGGGCCTCAGATTCCTTAATGTGAAATGTTGAGATTGGAGCCAAAGATGATGGAGGAACCTCAGGCTAATTATTTCTAGGGAGTTATTTCTTCACCTGTGAAAGGAAGAAGTAATCTCTAAAGGGACTTTTCAGCCGTGACATTGATGGGGATTATATTTGAAACTGAGCTGCGACCCTCAGGAGACCAACTGTTACTGTGGTCGGGGGGCTGAGAGTAGAGACAAAGAGCCACCGAGTTTGCTAAATCCAAGTTCACAGAAACTCACACAAGTCATGGTATATTGAAGGACCACCCAGAGGAAACTCAAGGTAATTTCCAATAGCTTTTTTTTTTTTTAAAGTTCTAATACCACTCTGCATTAGTCCGTTTTCATGCTGCTGATAAAGACATACCCAAGACTGGGCAATTTACAAAAGAAAGAATTTTAATAGACTTATGGTTCTACATGGCTGGGGAGGCTTCACAATTACGGCAGAGGGTGAAAGGCACGTCTCACCTGGTGGCAGACAAGAAAAGAGAGCTTGTGCAGGGAAACTCCCTTTTTTAAAACCATCAGATCTCGTGAGATTTATTCACTATCATGAGAACAGCATGGGAAAGACCTGCCTCCATGATTCAGTTACCTCCCTCCAGGTCCCTCCAGCAACATGTGGGAATTCAAGATGAGATTTGGGTGGGGACACAGCCAAACCATATCACACTTCTAGGTTTAAATTGTATTTTCTTTGTTAAAATAGAAATGTGTTAAAGGAAAATAAAAGTAAATCACAAAGCCAAATGTCTTGTGACTGTGGAGAAAATGAAGACAGGAACCTATTCCTGTCCATATGCAGGCATCTTCCTACAGCTCATGGAAGTTGAACCATAGCTGCAAACTAAGCATCGATTTTTAAGCCCTGTGATGGACTTGCCTGTGAGTCCCCAGCCTTGCTGCAGCCTCTGGTCCCACCTCCTGCCATGGTCACTCTTTTTGCTTCAGGAACCCTGTGATATTTCCTTCTGTCTGACATAGATACGGGTGAAGTTGGCATACATATTGCATTCTCTTTCTCCCTCCTGCCCTTGCTTTCTTTTTCAAGCACTTGCTGTATGCAGGCCCTGTGGTAGGCAATGTGAAAACAGATGAATTGGCCTCAGTCCTGGCCCTCAAGGCAGACTCACAGTTGTTTTCACAGTACAAGGCAGTACACCATGATGGGGGCTCATTCAAAAGAAGGTGAGAAGGGATGTAATGCATTTATGTGCAGGTTCTCTGAGAGCACAGAGGTTAAGCTGATTACCTGTACCTGGAAGTTTTTAGAAAGAATAAAGAAGAATTTACCAGAAGGCAAGGAGTGGAGGGAGAAGGTCATATCAGGCAGCGCATATGATCTGTACAAATGCATAGAAAATGTTCTCATAAAAAGGCAATTATGGTTAGGCAAGTCAGAAAGGATTTCCGTTCTCAGAAAAAGACCAAGTTATCTTTGTAATGACCAAATATCTGTGAAATCAGAGTACCGTCAAATTATTAGCATCATTGTATATATTTGAATAGAATCTTATGCTTTATTGAAACTATTCTAGGATACAAACTGTAATGATGCAGCATTGAAAAAAAAAAAAAAAAAACATGGGCTAGGAATGAACATGCCAGATAGTAATGTCACCTCCATCGCTTGCCATCCATGTGATTGCGATCCAATTACTTACCTCTTTGATGCCATTTATTTATCAACTAGGTAGAGCCAATACTAAGGTCTATCTTGCAGGGCTATTGTGAATGTCACAGGTGATGGTATAGTTAAACTACAGTACATTGTACACGGGGGAGGCAGCTTGGTCACTTGATGTGCTGAACAGTCATGCAGTATGACAGGACAATGTACCAACCCCAATTTCAGAGATGTATCAAGTTGTGGTTGAAAGTCCTCTGTCCAAATGCTGCCTCAGTTCTGATTCTTATTATAGAACAGTCAATTACACTGCCTCCTAAAGAAGCACTATTTTTCCAAGGAGATTACTCCTCAATTGATTTCACAGTTGTCTCCTGTTATATAACCCCCTTGGCTGTCACAGCATGCAGATTCTTATAAAGACATTCAATACTGAGATCAAATGAAACTGTATCATTTGTATCCAAAGTTGAGAGATGCTCTGTTTTTGAAGGTTATTAAAACATGGAGCCCCCAAGAATAAAGCTATAATCCACATGAACAGTAGCCTTTAATTGCCCGGGAAGATGAGAAGTCTTTAAAATGAAACACTGGTCAATACTGGTCATTCCTACCAGCATAGCCTCACACACAAAAACCCAAAGAAGTAAATGCTTATTATTTATGACTGGGAAACACCAGTGCTTATGGTTAATATTTCTTTTGATTTTTTCTTCAGTTTCTCTTGTTGATCAATATTTTTAAAATCATCATAGTCTTGACTGAGTGTAGGGAAGACTGGGAACCATACAGCATGAGAAGTGTCCTGGAGGGGAGAAGCCATTTCCAGCAGGGTTTGGTTCATTTTCCTAGTGGGTTCATGACTCAGATAAACAGACATTAGACTATGGCAATAGACGGTCTCCAAAGTACAAGAAACCAGTACTTTGGACTTTGCTCAAACTACGGAGCAGACATTTCATATGCCTATTGCTTCTTTCTCTAAATTTAGTTGTTTGTGCCTCTACCTCCTCATCTATGTTATGAGCTTCTCAAGGTCAGACACTGTGACTTACTTTCTTTTGTTTCTCAGCATCTAACATAGGCTTAACACAAAATGACCCCTCAATAAATGTTGGATTTCTTTATGTTAAAAATCCAAATATGTACTAAAGCCATGCTATGTGTCAGACACTCTGCAAGGAGTTGCTAGTTTTCTTGCATTCCAAGAAGGCATGGTTAAGAAGGTAAAACAAAAATGCCACAGTATTTGCATGTATGCACTGAAGAGAGAAAAAAGAACCTAAGACTTCAAAATGGATGGAGATGTCTTCCTAAAGAGGTAAAGTTTTACATAGTCATTGAATAATGCCTTCGAATTTGCCACCTAGGCAAATAATGGAAAATAAATGAATAAGTGAACAATTTTATAGATGGCCTTTCTGACTCCACAACTCTGTAAAACTGAACTATTACGATGTGGGAGATTCCCACATACCAGGATGCAGTGCGATTAGAAATCATTCTGATTCTAAAAGGAAAAAATAATAATTTGGCTCAGAATATTAATGAGGCACAAATGGCCCCAAGAACCATAATAGAGATTAATTGTGATGGACATGTGATAAGATCAATCCCACCAACTCATCCAGGGGACCTGGCAGCACACACCCAGCTGCAGAAGCAGGTGTTCCGTTATAACCTTCACAGTCCTGACCTGTGTCAGCCGGGTGCTCCAGGAAGCTGACACTGAGAGGGAATAAGGAGAGTGCAAGGATATTATGGGGGAAAGCATGTGAAAGACATGAAAGGAAGGACATCAAGATGAGGGACATCAAGCTTTCAGAGCATGAGGTGGATCCAGCACCTGTGAAAAGAAGGGAGGAAGGCAGTGACCAGGCCTGGGCAGGGAGAGACTAAGAGAGCAACACAGATCTGACCATTTCAGCCAACCCAACAAGGAGAGCCCGAGAAGGATCATCTATCAGAGGAGTCCTGTGCTGGGAAGAAGTGTCCAGATTCTAGTCCCCTTGCCCTGCTCCGACATTGTTTGAAGGCTTCTCAGGAAGAGCACAGCCTTGCCCTGAAAGGTGGGGTGGATCCTGGAAATGCTTTGCAGCACAACGACCAGTTCTTTATTGAAGGTTGACCCTGGGGGTGCAGCTCCATGGCCACCACACTCCTTGGCACCATCCCCACCTCTGTGCAGCTTCTACACACCTGGAGTTACCTAATCCTCAGTCATAGCTCGGGGCGGTTACTCTGTGTCCATCAATCCATAGCTGGATCTCTTGATGCCAGTTCTGCCTGGCAGCCTGCCCACTCTATTCACACACTTCCGTTCTAGCAAACGGACATCACACTTGTTCTGGGGCTCAAGCTACCACATTGCCCCAGTTCCTTAGGAAGAGATTCTATCCTGCTGCCTCTAACCCCCACGCTAGGAGACTGACCATGAGCTTCAGATATGTACTTCTCTCCTTCATTTTCTCAGGATGGAATGGCCAGCTGGTCGTCTTCTTTTCATTCATAAATTGAGGGTGGTCATGCCTCCCTCACAGAGTTCAGGATTACATGTGGCAGCAGCTGTGAGTGAACCTCCTAATCCAGAGGATGGAATCTAGAGATGAGGAGCCACTGCTGCTCCCTACTCAGTCGGCCTTGGGATTCACCACCGCTGCTGAGCAACCAGTACAGATCAAATTCCAACTGCGGCTGCGAACGCTGTGAGTGATGTGCACATACCTTTCCTCATTATTTGTGTGTGGTTTTCTTTTTTTTTTTTTTGGCTTTTACTCCCCATTAGACTGGAAGCTCCGTGAGAATTTTTGTTTTAGTTTCTCTGCTGTGCTTCCTGTGGATTCCCCAGTTTATAAAACAGGGGCCAGGCAGATACTAAGTGTTCAGCAAGTATTTGTTGAATAAATGAATGTGGTCCTGTCAGCAACTCTCACAGGGAAGCATAATATTGCCTACATTTTAAATATGGGGAAACTGAGGCTGGAGGAGGTTAACTGACTTGGCAAAAATCACCCTGGTAGTCACAGCTGCTCCAAACTCAAGGTCTGATTGGCTGAGTGTTCCATATTAATTCTGCTCCTGACCACAGATTGTACAGGAGTTGTACCCAATTCATTCTCTCAAACATTTGCATGTCCAACTACTATATAATAAGGAGAATTTGGGGTGTCAGTGAGGTGGTAGACATGTATCCGTTTTTCTCATTTAGTTGTTACAACAAGCCAATAAACTAGGTACTGATACTGTCCCCATTATAGGGATGAAGAAACTCGAGCTCAGAACAGTGCCATCGGCTGGTAGGAGGCACACAGAGCTGGGGGTGTTTGGTTTCATCCTCTTGTTGTCCCTCTGCTGCAGACACTCTATCCCTCTGTGTCCACCTGGGTGCTGCCTTCCTCCAGGTGACAACTCGAAAGATATCTCATCAGAGAGGCCTTCCTGAACCACCCCTCAAGCACAGCCCCAAGTTTCTCCCTATCAAGTTATCTTCCCATTCTCATCAGAATGTGATATCACCTCATTCATTTTGGAGTCTGTCTCCCGTCACTAGTACCAAGGATCTTTGCAGACACGTGCTCTTCCCCATCCCTGGCATCTGGACTGTGCTGGGCACACTGGAGGAGTGTGATGAGTGTATGCAGACTGACTGCCTCTTTCTTTCTTTTTTCTTTTTCCTTTGTCTTTTTTTTTTTTTTTTTTTTTTGAGATGAAGTCTTGCTCTGTTGCCCAGGCTGGCGTGCAGTGGTGCAATCTCAGCTCACTGCAACCTCTGCCTCTCAGGTTTCAGTGATTCTCCTGCCTCAGCCTCCCGAGTAGCTGGGATTACAGGCGCATGCCACCATGCCTGGCTAATTTTTGTATTTTTAGTAGAGACAGGTTTCACCATGTTGGCCAGCCTGGTCTTGAACTCCTGACCCCATGATCTGCCCACCTCAGCCTCCCAAAGTGCTGGGATTACAGGCCTGAGCCACTGAGCCCAGCCTGACTGCCTCTTTCTACCACGACTAGCGAATTCTTCTCTCAGGGGATGCTTCGCATCTCCTGAGCCTCATAAGACCTGTCTGGTGTAAAGGGACCTGAAGAGGAAACATAATTTATATTTCTGCAACTTAGAGACAGAGGAAAATTGCTCTAACTTTCACATTCTCTGAAGATGAAAATTACAACTTTGCTCAGGAACTCATCCCATTGTCTAACCACCCTGCCAGGAAATTCTTCTACAGATCTGACCTAAATTTGTCCAGCTGTGGCTGAAACCAACTCTGTCCTGGGTGGTCCTCAGTCGTGGCAGCCGGTGAAAGAGTTCTTTGTGTCAAATGATGACACTCCACTCAGACCTCTCCATGAGAGAGAACAATGGACTTCCCACAGGGTTACAGCTCGAGTGATTTCGCGGGCCCCAGGGAGGCAGTGTGAATGCAGGAGATGATGCCCCAGAGAAGCCTGGAAGATCTGGATGCAAATTCTAGCTCCTCATCTGCCTGCTGGGTGACCCAGGCTGAGTGATTTAACCTCCAGAGTTTATTTGTTCATCAATAGTGTGCACAATAATACCTATCTCACAGGACTATTTATAAGGGACATGATGGTTGTGAGCTGTTGCTTGTTTCTCTCGTTCTTCGTTTATTTAAAAGTTGCAAACCTGGGTGGCTTCACGTCTGTAATCCCAGAGTTTTGGGAGGTTGAATCCAGAGGATCATTTGAGGCCAGGAGATTGAAACCGGCCTGAGCAACATAGCAAGACCCATCTCAAACAAACAAACAAACAAACAGCAATAGCCAGATATGGTAGTACATGCCTGTAGTCCCCGCTACAAGGGCAGCTGAGGTGGGAGGATTGCTTGAGCCCAGGAGTTTGAGGCTGCAATGAGCTATGACCTTGCCACTGCACTCCAGCCTGGGCAACAAGTGAGACCCTATTTCTAAAAAACATTAAAAATAAAATAAAAGATGCAGCTAACTCATAAGGGTTTATGAGTCCAGAAAAGAAAAAATGACCAGTCCAAGCTCACTGAACAAATTTACGGCAGCGATCACAACATCTCTTTCATCACAGTTACAGAATTACCTTTGTAATTTTCCCCTCATCTCTCATGCAAGTTTGAAGCTCCCTCTGATCTCAAATCCATAAGGGAAAAGTGTTTGCTATATATAGAGAGGGCTTTTGAGCCAAATCATTTTTAAGGCACCTGATACGCTCCCAGGAGACTTGAGGCCTCAGGCATGCCTGGCTGACAAATGTTAGGCTCATTACATCTCCCAACAGCCCCACATCTCATTCAACAGAACTCGCTTCAAGTCATGCCATTCCCATCCTTCCACGGAGCCTAGCAGTGTGGGAGCCGACAATGCAAAGACTCAGAGGCGGCCAAGGCTGCAGACGTGGGCTGTCTTGGCTCCCATCGTGGGTAGATGCAGTCACATCAGATCCCTCGCAGCCAAGCAAACACAGCTGTGACCGATATTGTCACTGTTTCCACTTCAAATTAACACTTATTTTCAAAATTTTACCTACAGGCATCAGGCAAGGAATAAATCCTTAGTGCCGGAAGGCATCTTAGTTTGTCTTATAGATGCAGAAGCTGAAGAGCCCAAGACGGGATTGTCTTGCCTGTTGATTTTATGGCAGGGCAGAGCTAGAACCCAGGCCACTCACTAGCTGTGTGAACTCAGGCAAACCATCCCATTTTCTCTGTCTCTATGTCCCCATCTATAAAACAGTGAGAGTAAACTTAAGAGGCCTCATAATGCCAATGTGAATATTAAATAGGTGACTAGATATTCACTGCTTAGAAGACCTGGCATTTAGTAAGCACTGAGTGAATGCTATTATTTCATCATTCCTCTTTGAGAGGTAAGAAAACTGAGATGCCCAGATGTAGTATCAGAGAGTGAATTAATGAAAAAGTAGAAATTAACACCAAGCTTTCCTGACTCCTTGTGGAATGCTCTTTCCTTCACAGCAATTAAATTAATAGGATTACAAAATGTCAATGATAAGGCCAGCCACAGTGGCTCTCACATGCAATCCTAGCACTTTGGGAGGCCATGATGGGGGAATCATTTGAACCCAGAAGTTCTAGACCAGCCTGGGCAACATAGTGAGACCCTATCTCTACCAAAAAAGAAAAAAAAAATTAGCCAATCATGGTGGCTCACACCTGCAATCCCAGCTACAAGGGAGGCTGAGGCAGGAGGATTGCTTGAGTCCAGGAGGTTGAGGCTGCAGTGAGCCCTGATCATGCTACTGGCCTCCAGCCTGGGTGACAAAGCAAGATCCTGTCTCAAAAAAAATAAAAAAAAAAGAAAAAAAGAAAAAGAAAGGAAGAAAGAAAAAAAATGTCAATGACAGAAAGGGCTTTAGACTCTTGCCCAGTTTCTCTGTTGTGCAGCATGAAAACCAAGGTGCAAAAAGGAGAAATCCCAGCTGTGTACTGGACCCGCCTGGGAAGATGATGAGAAATAAAGATTACTGGACCCAACTCTGAACCTACAGAATTAACATCTCTAGAAGAAGCACCTGAAATTTTTTTATTTTCAACAGTTACTCTCATGAAGCCAGCTTAAAACAGACTTGTGGACTGATGTTTCTAATTCAGAATCACTGTATTATAGCATTCCAGCCTGGCTTACATAAACGTTTTGGTTGATTACATCGGTATCTCTAGGCCAGTAATCTACAAATGGTCTTTATTTCACTTATCTTGTATGCCTATATATTGATTTATGAAGTATGTAATCAAAATACTTCACTCAAAATATTATGTTTATTATTGAAGTGACATGGAAAATATAGAAATTTTTGAAAAGAAATATATTTTATTATATAAATTCTATTTGGAATAGAATATAAATGGAAAATAAATAGAAATGGAAGTTCCAACATTGTCTTCCCATCACAACAGGTCATCCTGAGCATTGCCTGGGGAATCACCCCCAACCCTGGAGACCACAGCTCTAGAGACGAATGTATTGTTTGAAGGCATTAAGGGGCATGCCACCAAACTGCTGCTCCCCAGTCTCCTGTCCTCTTCTGTCATTTAGAAGTGCAAAGTTTTGAAGGAGAAGCTGGTATATGACCCCTGATGGTACTGGCTTCCCTGAGACAGCAGGAACTGCTGAACTTGTCCTTGAGATCCATCTGTGTCAGGCTAACTCCCCATACTTTATCTAACATCTCCACTTCTTGTCCTTGCCCCAAGTAGTATAGGTGCTAATGTAATTGGACATGCAGTGAGTCATGTCATTAGTGGACGACCCAGGGTGCATTAAAGGTTATCCCTGGAAGTGTGGTTCTTTCTACTCTGTCCACATCCGGCAGGAGGGGTGACCTGACCTCAGAGAAAGCCATATCAGCTCTGCTAACTTTCTCCCTGTATTCTTTAACTCCAGAAATTCATTTCTGGGTTTAGGAATTTAAAGATATGCATCTTTGGGCCTGGCGTGGTGGCTCACACCTATAATCCCAGCACTTTGGGAGGCTGAGGCAGGCAGATCACTTGAGGTCAAGAATTCAAGACCAGCTTGGCCAACATGGGAAACCCCGTCTCTACTAAAAATACAAAAATTAGCCAGGTGTGGTGGCACACGCCTGTAGTCCCAGTTGCTCAGGAGAATCGCTTGAACCCAGGAGGTGGAGGTTGCATTGAGCCGAGATCGCACCATTGCACTCCAGCCTGGGCAACAGAGTGAGACTTCATCTCCAAAAAAAATAAAAATAAAAAAAAAAGATATACGTCTTTGGCCACATGCTTACCCAAGCGCTACTAGAATTTGTACCCAGCCCAGGGGACACTGCTCTTTCGCAGTGGTGCTTTGTTTTGCTGTTGTCCCTTGTGTCCTCACAGAAAGGTGGGGTGGCAGGCCAGGCAGATGTGAGCCTCAGAGTCCCATCCTGTTTCCTCTTTGCATTGTTCAGACGGGTCTCTGCTACGGTATATTCTATACTCACCCCAGGCCAGCTGGATTCCAGCAACATTTTCCAATAAACTTTCTAACAGTCAACTTAAGTTCCAAACTCAAGCAGTACAAATTCTGCTGGCTTTGAGTCACATACTATTGGTAACACCACTGAATGCTTCAGTGACCTTGGACAAGTCAATTGATCTAACTGGGTCTATGTTCTTATCTATAAAATGAAGATACTTATCTGCCTTGCCTAACTCATTTGACTGGTATGTAAGATGAAATTTGAAAATATGTTTCGTAAGCTAAAATAATCTCATCCAAATGAAAGAGAGGCAGAACCATTAACCATCAATGAAAAAATATGAATTTTTGTTTGCTTTTTATTTACTTTTGTTTTGTTTTTAATGCAGTGCAATTTGAAACTCAGTGGGTTTTCTTCTCTTTAAATAAAATTATCATTGGAATTAGCATACTTAGAAAACTTGGTAAAGAGCTTGAAAATAGGAAATTTTATGTAAGTTGTAACCATTCATTCTTCACTTCATGCTAACCATGTACCGAAGCCCTATTATATGTCAAACGTATTCTGCTAAGTACTGGAGAAAGATGAATAAGACACAGTTCTGCTTCTCGGTGAGCTCACAATCAGATGAGAGGGAGATAGAGAAGTAACCCTACAATCACAGTCCAGTGCACTGAGTTCTGTGAAGGGAATGTGAACACAGTGCCTGTGGGAGTGATCAGGAGAGCCGCCAAACTTAGCCCAGGTTCAGGGAGCAGAAGTCAGTGAAATACACATTAGAGTGAATAAAGCTAAAGAGGTAGGGGAAGCCTGGCGCAGTGGCTCAGGCCTGTAATCACAGCACGTTGGGAGGCCGAGGCAGTTGGATCATGAGGTCAGGAGTTCAAGACCAGCCTGGCCAAGATGGTGAAAACTGTCTCTACTAAATATACAAAAATTAGCCAGGCATGGTGGCAGGTGCCTGTAATCCCAGCTACTCAGGAGGCTGAGGCAAGAGAATCACTTGAACCCAGGGGTCGGAGGTTGCAGTGAGTGGAGATCACACCACTGCACTCCAGCCAGGGCCACAGAGTGAGACTCCGCCTCAAAAAAAAAAAAAAAAGAGGGGATACCAAGTAGAGGGAGGTGATTTGTAAAGAATTTGAGATGAAAAAAGGCTTTGTACTTTCAGAGCATTATAAAGAGCCCTGCAAGGCTAGAGGGTCTCATGTGTAAGTGTCAGAAAGAGGTTAAGTGGGACACAGAGCAGTGGAGGCTTTAACTTGAGAAGGGGCATGATCTGATTTCTGTTTTAGAAAGATTACTCTGGAGATGTCTTAAATTAGTTATGTACTGGAATCAGTGAGAGGTGGGGTTTCCCAAACCTGGCTGAACCATCAGAATTATTCAGGGAACTTTTACTCAATTCAGATTCCTAGACCCCTCCTACTCTAAATGAAGCCATGTCAACTGTAGTGGGATTTATGAAGGCTCCCAAAAAGAGATGTCAGAGTCCTTAGCCCCCTAACCTATGAATGTTTACCTTGTTTGAAAAAAGGTTTGGTTGATGTATTTAGGGATCATGAGAGAAGCAGCTTCTCCTGGGTTTTCCAGGTAAGCCCTAAGTCTGCTGACTTGCATCCTTAGAAGACAGGCAGAAAACAAGAAAACACAAGAGAAGAGGAAAAGGCAGAGATTAGAATGATACAGCCAGAAGACCCAACAGGAACTGGGAGAGGAAAGGAACAAAATACCTACAGCCTCCAGAGCAAGTGCAGCCGCACCCATTTCTGGATTTCAGACTTCTGGACTCCAGAATTCTGAGAGGATAACTTTCTGTTGTTTTGAACTTCCCAGTTTGTAATAATTTGTTACAGCAGCCCTGGGAAGCTAACACACCAATCAATGATAACAGGTTTTCATTTACTAGGCTCCATGATGGCAGGACAAATGGTCATAAAACTGAAGCAAAACATAATACATTGTTAGATGGAGTTTGTTGAGAAAACAGCAAATAGTATACTGAAAAAAATAATTTAAACCTGAGCCATAGTTCCATCTTCATCCTAGGCTGAGCTTTGAACACTGCTTTCGTTTCCCCTTCCCTTCTTGCATTTGATTTCAAGGCGCCATGTGTTTCTCACTCCTGGGGAAAGTGGCCATGTGGGCAACCTTAAAAACAAACAAACCTATTTGTATCTCACCGGAAGTCTCAGTCACCAGCTCTCATGGGAAAACTGCCAGTCACTGGTTGCCTTGAAAATTCAGGCCTCTGAGGATGCAGGGCTCCGAGGAGGCAGTTTCCCTGGTATTTCAGTCTTGATCCTGGTACAGGGGTGGTGCAGGCCTGAAACAACTTCACTGAGGCATCTAAGTCCTGCTGAGTAGACACCAAGGAGTTTCTGTATTCATTGTGTCAGGTTGTAAGAAGAGAGTTTCCTTGATGGGTAGAGAGAGAGAGAGGGAAAGAGAGAAAGAGGGAGTATGTATATGTGCGTTCGTGTGTATGTTTGAGTGTCCTTGTGTCTGTGCATATATAAGCCTGTGTATGTCTGTGTGTGTCTGTGTTCAACTCCTCCCCACGCAACATTTATTTAGGAAATAATTTTCATGATAGCAAAGAAAATTCCTGAGCATCTAATGTACCTCAGGCCCTATTGAAAACCAAGAGGACTCAGAAGGAAATGAGAGATGCAGTAGCTGCCTTGAAAACCATTCTCAGACCAGTGGAAAGACACACAGTGTAATGTAAAAGTGGAGGAAAATGACTTTGGGCTCAGACAAATCTCAATTCAAATTCAGGTGCAGTCCTTCATCAGCTGAGTGATTATTAACAAGTTTCCTAAGCTCTTAAACACTTTTAATTCTTTATCTGTAAATGAAAGTAATACTATCTGCTCTCAAGGTTGTTGAAAGAATTTCATGAGTCAATATGTGCAGAGCCTTTGATGTAGTTCCTGCTACAAACTAGTTCTCAGTAAAAGGGAGTCACTGTTATTTTACATGTATTACAGTAGAAGTAGACAAAAGATCCAGTAAACACAACAGAAAAGAAGGAACTAAGGTAGCCTGGTGGAGTCAGGAAAAGCTTTTCAGTGTTGTCACAAAGAATCAGGAGGCTGCCAAAATGGCTAGTGATAAGGTTTAAGAAGAAAGTTAGAGTTGCCTCTGGGAGAAAGGGTCATCAAGGGTCCTGGCTTCCGTGTTGAGCTTGACCTGGTTTCCATGTCAACCTCTACTGTGTAGGTTGTGGGGGAAAACCTACCTGGTTTTGTAATTAATGCTGATTGAGAAATAACTCTGTGTCCTCTAATTTTATACTTAGGAGATAGAAACTATTTATTCAAACAGTGCAGTGTTTCACCTTATAGAATCATAGGGCACACAAGCCAATCAATTAAAGAATTAAGGTCTTACCTACCCTTCAGTTGGAGAAGGTGCATTCAACTACAAAGATTTTCTAAAACAATGATTTTTATCCTGCTGAGGTCTAAGACAGAAATGAAAAAAAACCCACATTTATGCATTTAATATTTATCATTCTTTTGCCTTAAAAATACCATATTATCACATTTTCTGAATGGTATAAGACCATTTTTACACATCAGTTATTCAATGGCGCCATTGATGGACCCAGTTCCAGCCATTTACCCATGGCAAAGTGCCCCCAGCTACATAGCTCACAGGGGTCACGTCTGCCCTTGTCTTGATCATGAGTCTCTTCTTTAGCTGTGTGTGGTGTGTTCTTATCAAGCTGAACTGTGGCTCAAAAAGTGCATTCATACATGGGATTTTGTCTTATTTTAATCCTCACAGTAGTCCCGGGAAGCAAATGTCATTATCCTCATTGTAAAGAAGGCTCCAAATACAGTGAGCAACTCACCTAAGAACGTGCAACCAAGAAATGGCAGATTCAAGCTGGGTCTATTTGACTCAAAGTCTAATCTCATTTACACACCAAAGCCTTTTCTATTTCCATTAATTCACTTATTTATTCACTAAACAGATATTAGGTGGGTCCACTGTGTGGTTTCTATGCTAGATGCTGAGCTCACCACGTGTGGCCTTGGTGCATCTTTCACCTATTTTGGTCCTCATTTTATCCTGTGAGTTACAGCAGATTGTCTACTCCTTCAAATGCCCGAACTTGGCTATTGGAGGATCACTCTCATGCCCTTCAACCGTACCTCTTATGACCTGGTTTCCAGCTACCACTCAGTCCTGGTCTTTTTGTCTGAATATGCTTCATCTATCAATGCTCTTACAGAAATATTCTGTTCAGATTCATGTGGAATCATCAAAAATTGCCTTGAGCCATGCAGAGCCAAGCCAACCTGTTTCTGCTCATTCTGGAACAGCTGCCACTAACGAGGCCAAGAAGACTGCAGGAAGATGGACTTCTAGTCTGAAGCAGTGTTTGCTTCCCATCTTCACAGTGATCCCCTTTACACAAAGAAAATTAGAATGAGGTATACCGAAACAGAAAAGGCTCACCAAATGTGAAAATCATTCCAAGCCTTGGAACCCACATACATCTGAATTTGTTTGTTTGTTTGTTTGTTTCTTAGACAGAGTCTCACTCTGTTGCCCAGGCTGGAGTGCAGTGGTGTGATCTCATCTCTCAGCAACCTCTGCCTCCCAAGTCCAAGCGATTCTGCTGCCTCAGCTTCCCAAGCAGCTGGGACTACAGGTGCACACCACCATGCCCAGATACTTTTTTGTATTTTTGTAGAGATGGGGTTTCATGTTGTTGGCTAGGCTGGTCTCGACTCCTGGCCTCAAGTAATCCACCCACCTCGGCCTCTCAAAGTGCTGGAATTAATTTTTTTTTTTTTTTTTAGCAGCTCATTCCACAGTCTACTGTTTTATTAGAACTACCTCCAAACACTCCAGTAAATCTCAGTGGAGTGCTCTTCTGAATGTTCAGCCCAAATCTTCATGAAAGAGATGTGTAATCACGGTGCTCCATGTTTTTAAATAAGATGAGACAAGTAAAGGCACATATTCCATAATTCATGACATACACTCTTTCAGAAAACTTTTTTTTATTAAGAATTTGATTAATAGTCTAATCCTTGCGCACAGAGATTGCTTTTCTAGAAGCTAGAAAATGCATATGTTTCAGAAAAATGCTGAGGATCCTTTCAGCGGCCTTTCCTCATCTGGGATGGGGTGGTCTGCAAATCAGAATGAGAAGGCAGGCGATGCACTCTCCTTTGCTGCTTTCAGCAGAAATGCTTCTGTAAGAGCCTGAATTAGCCAAGCTTTAGGTCTGTTCAACTGGTTACATCCTTAGATGGGAGAGACAGCCTGGTGATCAGCCCAGAGAGCAGTCAGGCTGGCCTGGTATTGACTCCAGGCTCTGTCATGTGCAGACTGTGTGCCCTGCAAGGGAGTTAGCATCTCTGAGCATCGGTTTTCAATTTTCTGGTTGTGAGAATTAAGTCACACAAAGTACACAAAATTCCAGCTTCACAGCAGAGGCTCAACAAATGGCAGCTGCTTTTGGTTCAACATTAACCAAGTTACCTAGGTAGAAAGTCACTTTCCACTCTTAAAGAAAAGTAGGCAATTACATTTTTCCCTAAATGCCTGGGTAGAATGCCAACATTTGCTGAGCCCTATGTCTGTGTAGCAGAGATCAGCTAGGCTCACACACTTAATACTCACACTATCTGTAGTGGGTTGCATTGTTGCCCCTAAAAGCATATGCTCACATCTTAATCCCTGGAATCTGAGAGCGTGACCTTATTTGGAAAAATTGTTTTTGCAAATGTAATTCAATTAAGGATCTTGAGATGAGGAGACCATCCCAGATTATCTTGTGGGGGACGGGGTGGGGGCACAAATTCAGTAAAAAATGTCCTTATAATAGACTCCCAGAGGAAAATGCAAGGTAAAGATGGAGGCAGAGATTGGAGTGATGTGGCCACACACCCAGGAATGCTGGGGCAACCACTAGAAGCTGGAAGGAGAAGGAATGGAATCTCCCTAGAGCCCCCAGAGGGAGAATATCCCTAACAGATTTCAGACTTCTAGCATCCAGAATTGTAAGAGAGTAGATTTCTATTGTTTTAAGCCACCAAATTTGTTATAGCAACCCCAGGAACCTATCGTCTTGTCCTTGCTCTGTGGGCATTATTGAGCAAGAAACTTCAGAGAGGTTAAGTAATCAGCCTAAATTCAGACAGTTAGTACACAATGGAGCCAAGATGCAAATCCAAGCCTCCTTCACATGAAGACACATGAATTTGTTTGTTTCTTCTATTGAATGGTTATGCTTAAATGATCCACAAAGTCTCTTGGATCCAGAATGAATTATTCTTACTCAGAAATGGAAGGGGTCCCTGGGAACATCTCAGTCACTCCCATCCAACATAATCTCATCTTTCGAATAAATCCAGCAATCCCAGTTTCTCATGGGATATTCCATATTGTTAGCACTAATAGACATAAACATAGACAGATATTTATTCGAGACAGCAAAGTATTTAGATAGTTCATTCCTAGTGCCAGTCCAGGGTAAAAAAACCTTTTTTAAAAAGCTATGCCATAAGGGAAAGTGGAAGAATCAAACAAACAACTGAATTGAGAGCAAGAAGATCCAGGAGTTGCTAGCTGCCTGTAGCAGATATGGGTCAAGTCTTAGCCTTACCACCAACTTCCTATTTTATCCCTAAAAAATCATTAAATTTTTCTGGACTCCATTGTCTTCAGTAGAAGACGTAGGAGCTGTAACATGTTTTTTGAGGGGCTCTTCTAGCAAGATTCCCAAGGACCACCTTTAGCAACATTTGTCAGATATATCTGGATCCTGAAATGTACATCTAGTTGTAGCTTGTTTCTGTGGCTACTTTGCCAACAGTCACTGGTTTATTATATAAAGTCCAACAGAGTCTTCAAACACCCCACTCAACCAAACATTAAACTGAATACAAAATCCAGGGCCATTTTGAATCTTAGCTGTCAAGGAGGGATTCATTTTCAAGGCATCAATTTGTCATCTAATTTAAGCAGGTTTTCCTACATAAATAACCCTGAACATTTGACATCACTTCGCAGCTTACAAAATGCTTTCATCCACACATAGTCATCGATTTCCACCCTGTGAGGTAGGCAGGCATCATCTCCCATTCCCAGAGAAAGAAGCTGGTCGGAGCCCGTGCTCTTTGTGGAAGCAGAAGGAAGAACCAGGACCAAACCCAGGCCCTTCTACAGACAAAACCTCTGTTCTTTCCACTGTAGTTTAGTGCCTGCTGCTGACAGGTGGGCCTGAAAAAGCATTATAATAAGACCTGTTTTTTGATTCTATGAATTAGAGAAATGGCTATCATTTAATTAGTAAAGATCACTATTTGTCCTTGAAGCCAATAGTTTTATTTCATTTTTCCTGGAACATGGGAGACACTGTATGGAGATTTAATGACTAAATGAACAAATGAAAGACAAAATTAATTCATTGATGTGGGAGTTGAAGTCGAAAGAGGAAAAGCAACTTGCCCAGAATCACCCAACAAAGAGTGCCAGAACAGAATTCATTTCTAGATGCCTCATTGTGAGTGCCATATATAACCACATCTCTTTTTTTAAAGCCTTGCTTCAGTTATGTTTAATGATGAGAAATATATCTTACATAAGATCCTGGACAATTTAAAGTTATAAAATTTCATAATATAAAGATGTGTGGCATACGCTCAAAATCGCTGTCTTCTTGAAATAAGGCTATGGGGTACTGCAGAAGAACATGTCAGGATTCACTGGAAAGTCTCCTAAGAATATATTTGTGCTTTGGTGTGGATGCTGGGTCCACAGTGTAATGTGTTCATCTGTCTCTTGTGCTCACTACTTCCTCTCTGTTCCGGGCTGCAGGCCCAACTCCTTATTTTTTGTTCCCTTCAGCCTAACTGCTCTGGTTATGTAATTGTTCCCTTCACCAGGAGACCTCAGAGGTCACTTACTATAGCCTGATGTCAAGACGAGGGCATCCCGTGCTAATTAGACAGTGGCAGAGGGCAGGCACTGGCCACTTCTGCATGATGCCGGGCACGCAGGCTTCTCTGCAGCTCAGGGAGCTGGCATTAAGGATTTTAAGAGCAGGAGAAAATAAAGTGTGTCCTTGTAGCAGCTACGGAAGGAGCTGCTGGCCTTCTCTGTCCCCCAGGGGAATATCAAGCGGGAAGAATAGGGAGCCCTTTTGTGGTACTTGGAGCTCATCCCAAGGGCAGCTGCAGTATTTGGGGCTGGGATGAGAGGGGATGTGGGATTCATGGAATTCACTGCCTGTGCTTAGCCTTATCGTCTTGTCCAGATACAATCAAAGCATGCCAAAGATTAATAGGTCCTAAGGGACCAGTTTCATACCTTCATTTCCTCCGCAGAGAGAGAGGAAAGGAAATACCTAAGGTCACTCGGTGAATTTCTGGCAGAGTTCGGTCCAGTCCCATTTGCCCAGAGTGTTCAAGGCTCACTCAAATCAGCATCAAATGCAGCAAATAAAAGGGCCTCAGGAATAAAGAATCAAGTATTTAACGCCTGTTAGAATTAGGTTGTCTATTCCCTTCTACATCACTGAACTTGGCAAGTCTCAGGCACCTAATACATATACCCATTTCTGCACAGTCTACCAAGTGTTATTTTTCAAAAATTGAGAAGAGAAGCCTGATACACACAAGCCATTCAAAGTCTGTTTGTGCCTTTTATGTACCTGTCTTCCTATCCCATCCATCCTTCCTCCTCACTTCTGACCTCATCTCATCTTCCCGAGACACACTCCTCAATGGGCTTTTCTGGTGTCAAAACGCTGCCACATTTCTCAAAACTACACTTTGGCCCCTAACAACTCCAACCGCATTAGCTCTAATTTCTTTGTTTTCTAGCCCCCAGGGAACCCTGGAGGGTGTTCTTCCTAGATTTACCCACTGAGGAGAGTCAGCAACCAGGATCTGGGTGTGGCTGTATCAAATTGGAGTCATTTACAAACGATTTTTCTGATTCAAAGAATCATAAAAGAAAATTCGATACTGTAGTGGCCAGGAAATTCAAATTCTAGCCTCATTGACTTAATTGGTAACTTCGAAGATAGTCTTTCTCATATCTTGGTCTAAATTTTTTTCATCTCTTAAAGGAAGCAGTGAAACTTAAGTTCTGGCATCAGTGTTATATGAGCTTATGAATTGGAAGAGATTATGCAGGTAAAGAAAGAGGCTTTTCTGAATTAATGATGTCTTCCGTAAAATCCATCACAAAGAAATTCACTCCCTAGAGAATTATTCAGCTAAGCAAATGCTATGTAAGCATAAGAAATGGCATTGATTTTCTTAATGTCACAAGCTGTAAACAATTTATAAAAACAAGAAAAATGAACTCTCTTAGTCCACTGGGAGCCCTTTCTCTGGTGATTTTATTTTTTCATCTGAATAGAGCATCTCAGATCGAAATATTTTGGGCAACTTCTGAAAAAGCTGAATTCTGCAATCACAAGAATATTTGAAGTAGAATTTCGTCCTACTCTCTCAATCTCATTTGATGCCTCCTTTATCAACTTTCAAATTTTCCCAGGATTTTCTTCCATCATTCATGCATTCTCTATATCTCAAAGGAGGAGAGAGTGCTTGTGCTGTCTGAGATTAACCTGGCCTCTTAACTCTGCACCCCAGTCATTAACTACCCACCCTTCTTTCTAATTGTCCCAATATCTTCCTCTCAGTGGATCCCCTTTAAATTCCTCCCTCCCACACTGCAAGAAACTCCAAGTGATCTCCTCAACAGGAGATGAGCCAACTTTCTCCTCTGCTTGTTGGCAAACACCTGTAAAAACCTGGCCTCATTCTCCTGAAACAGGGACCTCCTGCCCCTACATCAAATCTGACCCCTTTCACTTTTTACCTGGATTCTGCACTTACCCCTGGCCCATGACCCAGCCTCCAGACCTGCTCCAGCTCAGCCCTCTTCTCCATACCTCAGCCAGAGGGGAATGTCATTTCCTTAGGTCACTCCCTGCTTCACAGCCCCAGTGTTTCCTCATTGTTTCCAAGAAGCCCACACTTCCTGGCTTCTGTCCTATGACCTAGCACTGTCTAGCTAAGTCTTGTATTGCATTTGCATGTGTGTCTCTGTTAATTCACACCTTCCTTCCTTTACTTCAGAGGGGAAATGCCTAGACAAGCTTTATTAGCATTCTTAATGTGGCCTATATAAGCAGAGGTACCCTCAGCCCACCTGTCACCAGCCTCTCTTTCCATGAACCACGTATATCCCGGGCATCCTCAGGAAAGCACAGAAGACTGCACCAAACCTCTTCAGGCTGGCTCTCTCTGCCTCCAACCCACATATCAGAAATACCAGGCTTGCTGATGGTATCTGTGTTTTTAATTCTTTCTCATTTTTTACTTAATGTTTACTCTCTCTACAATTACTCTCTTGAATGTTAATTTTACTAGTAACAGTGATAATGAAACTATAATTAATATTTCTATTGTATGATTTTATATCACATTTATACATTGTATTTTTAAATTAATTTTTTATTTGAGATAATTCTAGATTCACGTGCAATTATAAGAAGTAATACAGAGAGCTCTCATGGACCTGTACCCAGTTTTCCCAGTGGTAACATCTTACAAAACTACAGTGCAATAACCCAACTGGAACATTGACACTGATAAAAGCAAGATACAGAACATTTCCATCACCACAAGGATCCCTCCTGTTGCCCTGGATAGCTACATTCGCATCTGACCCAACCCACCCCCTCCTCAGCCCCTGGCCCATGAATATGTTCTCCATTCTAAAATTTTGTCATTTCAGGAATCTTCTATACATGGAATCATACAGTATATAACCTTTTGAGATTGGCTTTTTCAATTAGTTTTCCACATTTTTATTATTAGTATAGGTAAATATGACTTTTTTAATGTGTTGATCTTGTGTCCTGTGACTTTGATGAATTTGATGAAATCATGTATTAGTTCTGGAAACTGGAAGAAGGTTTTGTTTGGTGGTTGTTGTTTTTCAATTTTTGTAGATTCCATGAGATTTTCTTCAGAGAAAATCATATCGTCTGCAAATAAAAGAGCTTTTTGTTTTGTTTTGTTTTTCCAATTTGTTAGGCTTTTATTTCTTTTTCTTGCCTTGTTGCAGTGGCTGGAAAATCCAGTACTTGGATACAAATTATGGAAATGTACATCTTTGCCTTGTTCCTGCTCTTAGGGGTAAAGCATTCAGTCTTTCATCATTCATGTAATGTGTTGCCTCCTTGGAACCACTATATAATCTGTCTGGAACTCAGTTTTCTGATTGGCAAACCATGAAGACTAGATTTGGTCCATCAGTGAGTTGCAAAGTAAAGTCTCTAGGAGATAATCCTGGGTCCATGTTCTTCTGTTTTATACTATTGGTATTTTATATAACATTTAGTGTGAAAAGGAATGCTACCCTTTTAAAAAAATATTTCAATATTACTAAAAGAGAAGACTTTATGGTTTTTCTGACTCTAAAGTCCCCTGATTCTGTGGTCCCTTTGCAACCTTGATCATCATGGTGATGCTTCAGTTTGTATACTCTCTATGGGGCACTTTTGCTTCATTCTTTCATTCAATTTTACCTATAATCTTAAGTGCGATGGGTGGCACTGCATTATTGTGCACTGGAAGCAATTAAATATAAAGACATTAAGTGACTTGTTCAAGGTCACACAGAAAACAAAGAGAAATTGCTCTACATTTTGCAATGCTCGTGAGACCAGAAATATACACAATTAACATAGATTTAGTATATTTGCTCCTATGCAGGCCTGTCAATTTACAACTTTGGCTGGGTGCATACTTTGTGCCAGACATAGTACAAGGGAATGTCTAGCTTAAGGGGGAAGAAAATGGAAATTTAAGGCACTGAGCTCCTTGAAGACAGAAAACATTTCTGACCCATCTCTGGATCCTAGCACAGTGTCTAGAACACACAAGCACTCCATAGGCAGTGAATAACTCAATGATTTGCTAATGCATGTGCTATGTGACACATAAATGGGTTAAATATGCATTCTGGGGCTCTCTGGAGGAACAAGCATTGAACTGAAATTTCAGAGCTGAAAGGATGCGTCTCAGAGGAAGCTCTAAGAAAGCATCATTTGGTGAGAGGAAGGCCGACATAGGAGAAAGGTCAGATTTGAGTTTGAGCCCCTGTTTATCGAGGTCTATACCTCTTCACTATGGGACAGTTACTTAATCTCACTAAACCTCAGCTTCTTAATTTATGCAATAGGAAAGAAATATTCACCTCAAGGGTTATTAAAAAGATTTGTGCTCATATAAAGAAGTAACAGACAGCTTAGCTTGTAATAGATGCTCAGTAAAAGGTATCTCTGGCCAGGCATAGTGGCTTACGCCTATAATCTCAGCACTTTGGGAGGCCAAGACAGGTGGATCACTTGAGCCCAGGAGTTCAAGACCAGCCTGGGCAACATAGCAAGACCCTTCTCTGCAACAAATACAATAAAATAAATTAGCTAAGCATAGTGGTGTGTACCTGTGGTCCCAGCTACTTGGGAGGCCCTGGTGGGAGAATCATTTGAGCCCTGGAGTTTGAGGCTGCAGTGAGCTGTGATCACACCACTGCACTCTAGCCAGGACAATAGAGTAAGAACTTGTAACAATTTTTTTTAAAAAAAGATACCTAAAAAAGTTGACTCAGGAGCTGTCTTTATAAAACTGAACGATTCTAAAAAAAATAGGAGTGGCTTTAAGAAGATGTATGTTTAGTTTTATTTAAGCAGCTGTTTCTGGTCTTATTCAGAATTGTCCCCAATAGAGTTTTCCATTCACAGCGAGTCAGGTTTAGTATTACCTACATATCTCTAAATAATTCCTGCTCAAGGAACCTCGGCCATTAACCAGGCACACGTGGACAAGCCTTGCTGTTCACTTCTTTCAGGCCAAATCTGGTTTGAAGTATTTAAATTAAAGCATCTTCTTTCAACAAAGAGTCTTGTCAGTTGGCTACTTGAGATTAAAATATCTTTATGAAAATTGTAAGTTGTCAGCTCTAGGAGGACTAGAGATAAAGTGAGCTCTCAACACGGCTGCTGTCCATTTGGGTTTCAATTTACTTGTTTTCTTCTGAGCTTTGATTTAAAATCTGTGCCCTGTCTGAATCATTGACCAGTACTCCAGAGGGGATTCTAGACCCAGTGAAAGATGAAGAAGGGAAAATTCAAGAAGATCTCAAAGTAAGATGTCCAATATTGCAGCTCTTTCCCACCTGAATTTATCTGTTTGGAATGTGCAGTGGCTTCACCCACATTTGTGGACCCCAAAGTAACAGATGATTGGACATCATCACCAGACTGTGAATCAGGAACCCTGTGTGAGCCTGGGCAGCAACCTTTCTTTCAAGGGGTCACAGCCCCCTGCAAGAGGAGGCTGCACAAGTGAATCTCTCAAACTGCTTGAAGATCTACATTTCTCTGAACTTCAAACTACCATGAGAGCTTCATTTTTCTCTTCCCGCCCAGCAAATGTGGCCAGGCATTGAGTCACATATAGTTTCACAGAAACCTTTGTGGATCCTAATATTCTGAGATAAAAAGAAGAAAATAAGAATTGAATTCCCTGGTCATTAAAATTCCTTCCTAGACAACTGAGTTCATATGCACTTGAACGAATTATCCAAGAATCAGTGTTAGTGCTTAATTGGAAGACAGAGAAAACCACAGAGTCTGACAAGAGAAGGCAGATAAAATAGAAATGTCTCCAGGCATTGAAAAGTTTGACAGGCAGAAGAGTTTGTGATTTGAAAGACAGCTAATGGTGTACATGAGTCAGCATCAGATAACTAAAAAAAGTTAAATAATTAAGCTTATATAATAGCTATCTGATTGTATATCTAGACTTGGATTTAATTAACATTTCTAACCTCTCTCTGTCAGCAACTATATATTATTAAATTTAAAAGTGAAGAACTCTAATTATTTTTTTAAATTATTCATTCTACAGCATATCAATGAACTTATTTCCAGATTTAGCAAACTATTATCATTCCAATTCCCCCAGCCCCTGCAACACATAAAACTTACAATTAGTTTTCTAAAAGAAAAGAAATTTGATGATGTGGTTCCCCATCACCGTTTTCTACAGGTAAAATTGAAATATAAATTATATCATTAATTTAATTCATCAGAATATTTACTGTATGACAGGCCCTTTTCTAGGCATGGGGTTGGGAGTGTGAGGGAGATATTGCAAATTTTAACCAGACTGACTTGTCACCTTTGAGGAGCCCCCAGGCAATAGGAAAGACAGGTCATTAAATAAACACCATTGAAGGTGAAGGAAGTATGAGATCTGCAAACAGGACAGAATAAGGCTCCCAGGGTCTGGCAGAACAACTGGGGAGGAAGATAGGAAGAATCTCGGGGATTGAATGAGGGCCGAGTAGAAGGTGTCCACTCAACATCATAGAAGAATTATGAAGGTACATTGCTCCAAAGTTGATCACAAATCATGCCTTAGTACATAATTTTAATTTACAAACTACTTTAGAAAAAGTGGATGTCTACTCAACATTTTCAGAGGGCAAATAAGATATAAACCTAGACTGCAGAGCATTAGATGGTAACGTCTAAGTGCTGTAGGCATGATGTGGGGGAAGAAGGGGAGAGCACTGACCTGGATCTAGAGCTTGAGGGATGGACAAAATTGAAAAGTGAGGAAGAATTTGGGGGAAGGGTGCTAAATGTTGAATGTTGCTGGTGCTGAGAGCATAAGAAGGCATACGTTACAGCCTGAGGGTGAAAGACTTTGAATGTTAAGCCAATCAATTAAGATTTTATTTGTTGAATTTCTACAAATCTACACCAACCATATACCCAATAAATGAGTACACTCAAATTTTGTTAAAAAATGGTGTTTCTATTCTACTTATTGTACTCCAACGAACCAATAAGGTGATCTTCAAATTTGATGTTCTCTGTTCATTCCAGGTATACACACATCTTCAATTTCTCCTGTTTTCTCAGTGTACTTAGTAATCATACCCTCTTACCCTCTCAAAAGTATCTTGGATGATAAATTATTTGGACACCCTAGTTATACCTTCAACCACCTCTCCTCTCATATGAAAGATGTGACCACATTCTCTGGGGGCTCTGGCCTATGGAAGTTTGGGGCTTCCTGGCTTTGTTTACACTTTGCTTTCTTCCAGGTTAGCCTCTAGTTTATTTTGATACTGGCCCCCACACTTTCTCTCTTTTGGATTTGATGTTTTTCGTATATGGCTTTACTCTTTTGGCCTTAACCTCAGTTGCTTTGGAAAAGTCTCCATTTATAGCCAAACCTTGCTCAGCAGGAGTGGCACCTCAGTCCTAGCTTTGCCTCTGTATTAAATGCCTCAACAGGCAGGCCATGCACCAGGAAGCTAGTAGCACAAATGGGAATATTTCTAAAAACAATTGGATTTTTGGTAGTTTTTACAGAGCATTCACACAGTGAATTTAGTTGAAATTGCTTTTATTTTGCAGCTGAGTTTTCGGTTTTTGTTTTTATTTCAGATGAAAACATGAAAATCATTGTGATGGATAGGGCCTCTCTCCATTGTGAAATCTTCCTTTTAACCTGCTTGGACCCCATCCTGCCACCCTGATTCAGTAGGCCTGGGGTGGGCCCAGGACTGACCCTAACCCTCAGTATGAAACGGGTGAAACAAAAAGATATATTGATGAGGCCAAAATAGTAAGAGGTCATCTCGGGATGGGTTTGATCTTGGAGGGTGTTATTAAATTTGAACAGGGCCAGGGGAGTAGGATTTAATTGAGTCTAATTAAGGGTGGGTGTTGTAGATGGGGAATAGAATAAAAGCACCACCTGCTCTGGGAATCAGGACTTCTCTAGAAAGAAATTACATATCCTCACTGGTCTCACGTTCTCTAGTTCTACAAGATTGGGATATAATTCTGTTCCTTTACCCATCCTGTCCTGGCCATGAAACAGCACTTGGCCTTATATCTTCTCCTATTCTGTGGACTTGCTAAGAGGACTTGGCCTACCGCCAGAAGTACTCAATAATACCAGCACAATTTGTGCCCTTTTACTTGATTTCAACTCTTTCCATATGTACTAAATACCAAGGAAGATGAAGAAGAGGAGGTATTGTCATTTACCATATGCCAACAGCTTTATGTCTTCATTCTAGGTGCTTTACATAAATAGTAACATTTGATTATCATAAAGAATCACCACTAGCAGATGATGTCAATTATCTCTTCTTTTAAATGAGCAAACTGAGGCTCAAAGTGTTTTTGAGAAATCGCTTAAAGAACTGCTAGTAAAAGTGGGAATCAAATGCCAGTTCATTCTAGTGCAGCACACTGACTCATAGAGCTGCCTCTGGAAGATTCTATTAGAAACAAAAAAGTTCAATAACCTTTGGTTCCTGCACTCCCAACAGATTACAATCTAGCAGGGAAGCAAGTGCACATAAATCTATCCGAACAGTAGCAGTGTACCCAGAAAACATACTGCATAACCCTTCAGGATTCAACTCAAACATCCCATTGCCTAAGAATCATTCCACAAATATTTCCATCACAAGTATTGCTCTCTAGTTTCCACAGCATGAGTGTGAGTGTGTGTGTGTGTGTGTGTATGTGAATCCCTCTCACACACTTACACATTCACATTCACATACACACACACACACACACACACACACACACTCATATATATATATATGGCACTTACCTGCCTTTATAAGTTGTAATTACTTGCTTATTTTTCTGTCTTCTCAACTGAGCATGAATTTTTTGGAAGGAGACAGGAGGAAGGTATGTGTTAGGAGGTGGTAATTAATCACTATGTCCCCAGTACAAAGCACAGTATACAGTACATAATTAACAAAACAAATGTCTAGTGAATAAATATATGAAACCGAGACAGAGAAATCAACTGACCTACTGTATTTGTGAATTACGATGTGTCCTATGTTAAACCTTCCTATACTCTAATTAGACTCCATATTTTGACATTTTAATGTGCTACCAGAAAATTATGTGAAATATAACATTAACATGCTAAGTTCTCATTCACTATATTTTTATTCAAGGAATAGTCATTGAATGTCTTAGAAACCAGGTTCCACCTCAGGTGTTAGGAGTATAAATGCAAATACAATGAGAGTCGTGTCCTCAAGGGACTCGCAGCTGGTTTAATGACTTTGTGAAGATGCATGGCACAATTCTGTCCCAGTGGTAATCCTGTTTATGGGGTCTGTGGGCTCCATTTCTTAACTAGCTTGTGGCAGTTATCACTTTGCCAAGCACAGAGAGGGTGTGCAGAGAATTCTTGACAATGGGGAGGGCTACATGCTGCTTGGTTGTGGGTTGCATCAGTGACTGCACAGGAAAAGGGAAGGGGAATCACCCTATTTTCTGGAACATAACCCACCAGGAGGACTTTTCTGAGTGTATATTTGGGAACAGAATCTTTAGCAAAATAATATGGAATGATACATTTCGTATGCTATAACCAGGTTCTCTCTGAATGAAACAACGCCCCCTGACACTCTCTCACTGTTTCCCTAAGGATTTTCCTGGTGTGTGGGTTGGAGTATAACACAATTTGGGAGCCCTTCCAGATTTTCCATCTCAGCAAGCACGTATATGTACTCATGAACACTAGCAAGAAAAAGACAAAAAAAAAAAAAAAAAAAAAAAAAAACTCCACACTTTTTAAAGGAAAAAATGAGAGCTCTTACTTTTCTTTGTTCTCAGGAACCCAAGTCTGGGTAAAGCAAATTTGCTGTGAACATGGAAGCAGCATAATCAGTGCCTTGGACATTGGCTCATGTGACTGTAACTGAGGGGTGGGAAAGCCTTCCTTGTGATGCCGCTGGGTTACAGGAAAAATATGCTTGAGGTCCAAGGGGAGCATGTATCCAGGCACAGATGGTACGTGACGTGGCAGATCTTGGCTGGAGAGACTCCAGCCAGTTTTAGTTCTGCTGGTGGGGACTCCAGGAAAATCCAAGCTCCTACTTTGCCAATCCAGGAGGTATCATCACAGCCTTTGCTTCTGAATTAAGCCATGAAGCTTCTTGGAATGGGAAATACCTCATCAAGAGAATATCGACTTAAAAGCAAAGCAACCAGTCTCCTCCAAAAAATAAAAATTTTAAACAAGAAAGCCCAAGGAGTTGATATTTTCCCATTCTTTACCCTCTGAAGTGGTAGAAAAGACAACTGGTTGACAATCATCTTTGCTTTCCATGTCTGGTGCTGCAGCTGCTGCCATGGAAGCTGAAATGTAAAAGATAATAATTCCCTACTAAACCTACAAAAGCCTTTCACAAGCTTCCCTCTGCTCCAGTATTCTCTCAAAGCATCTCAAAAGAGAGCAACTTCAACAAGATTTTTTTGAAACAGAAAAACAGCCAGGTATCCTGACAGGGGAAGGGGCCTGGAGGTGCAATCTTGACATCTGAGTCCGGGTTTTGCTACTAACCAGCAAATCACTTTACATCTGTGAGCTTCACTGCTCTCATCCATTAAATGGGATGACAATCTTACAGCATTGCTGTGAGATGCTGTTCTTCTTTATCACCTTTAAAGTTTAATGAAAGTGCTAGCTATTATTAATGATGGTGAAACAACCACTACTCGTTTAAATGTCATCTCCTTTTCATTTCAGGGATTCTTTTCCCTGCTGCATCTGCCTGCTTATCAGAGGCTCCTGGGATTCTGAGAGTGATCTTCTACAGGAAGCCGTTGAGAATGGCTGGGTCTTTTGTTACCAGGCACAATGAAGGCAAGTTGTTTTTGAGATTTTAGTTTTGAAAATGTGGTCAAAAAGTGCACAGTTTGGGGGCAATTCAGGAGCCTCATTTTTGGTTTCTCATTTGGGGAAGCTCCTTGAGGGTGGAGGTGCCGTCTGTTTTCATTGTGGCTCCATTTGCCTGCTGATGCTCAGGAAACGTTGGGTGGTGAATAAATGTAGGGCACTGGGGAGCCTGGAGGAAATTCAAGGCATCACTTCCTGTATCCATGAGTTTATTATTGAATCCACTTTAAACAAGACCAGTCTTTATTTAGGCTCTCTTTCTATAATGAATATTTCCTCAAGAATAGCTTATTTTCACATAAAGTTTCCACCTGCCGTCTTTTCAATCAGAGCTGTGGAAAAACTGAAACACAACACAGCAACAACAAAACCCCGAGTGGTGAAAAATGCCAACTAAGGCCCTGCCACATGACCAGGATTGAAGTCCTGGAGCTGCTATCAGTTGGATGACCTTGGACAAGTTAATGCACCTCCCTGAGCCTTAGTTTCCTTATCTATAAAATAGAAATAATTTGAGTACCTGCCATTTGGAGAACATTTGAAGATCAGAATGTGAAACTTACTATGAAGTTCTTTAAATAGTGCCTGACATGTGACTAAGGATCTACAAATTATTATCATGAGGGCAATGTCTGGACTTTTAAGACAAGCTGCCTCTGTCTCTAGGCTGTGGGAACACTGTGAATTTCAGGGCCTTTGGAAGTCTTGGAACTTCAGGAACAGATACCAGGCCAGGCTGATCTGCTTCTGTTGGGAACAGGGACGGCCCACAGTGGATGCTGCTGGTGGAAAGAGGCTCCTGACCCAAATCTAACCCAAGCCATCTTCAACTCCTTTGTAGATGTCCCTGGAGAACTTCTCAATTAGCATGTCCAAGTTTGACCCAAATACTGTCAGAGTTCCTATCTTGGTCAGCAATAATATCATCCCCATTGTTTGTCCCTGTCGGAAGCATGAGCCCCTTTCTAGCCTCCTCCCTCTCGCTCTGAGCCAGGAGGTCATCAAGACCTCCTGAATCTATCTCCTTGCCACAGCTAGAAGCCTAGAAGCCAACCCCTCCTCCTATGTTCCTCTGTTGAGCAGGCTTTCTCGTCCCTCACACTGGGAGCTGGTCTCCTTATCTTCAGTCTCACAATCTGGTGCTATTAGAAAGTCAGTCCTTCCTCCTGCTCACAACTATGGAATTAGTCATCTTAAGTAACAGATACAACCCCGCCCACTCTTCTCAAAGTCCTCATGTGGCCCTTCCTGGTCCGGGATAAAGGGCACAGCCCTTATCGTCGTGTGTGGGTCCCAGGAGCTCTGGCCCTGCTCTGCTTGCCTTCCAGCCTCTTTCCCACCACAACCCTCCCACCTTCTGCTCTGCCAGCAGAGGATACCTCTGTACCTGTCACTGAGCATGCTGGCTCCCCTTCATGGAACGCCATACCTGATCAACTTTCCCTCCTTTACTTAGGCTCATTTGATTGTCACTTCCTCTGAGCCTCTTCTGCAGGCCTGAGGTCCTGACCCTCTCCTTCTCACCCTGATATTTGGGATGATCACTCTTTGTTCTCATACTGCTCTGAGCTAGAGACCTTATTGCACAGCATGGTCATTGTGGACTCGCTTTTCCTCTCCCCAGCTGCACTGTGACTCATACAGTAATTGCCAGGATAATCTCTCGTTTATCAAAAGCCATGGTATCCAGGGCAGAGCTTGGAACAAAGCACGTAATCACAAAAGGCTTAATAAATGGATGAAAATCACTAATTAATCAAGTGTCAGGTATGGCTCTTTCCTCCGAGAAATCAATATGAAACAGTTAGAGAACATGTAAAATCGTCTGCCTAGCATGCTATGAATGCAGCAGCTACATGGGCCACTCTCTAAGTCACTTAAGTGAGGCTTTTGCTAATCATCGTACTTAACATGCCCTCCCCCTGCACCCCTCATTCCCCCTTTCTGTTTTCTTTCTTTCCAAAGCCCTTATCATCATGTAATGTAGTGTGCATTGTACTCCTTATTTTCTTATTTTTTTCTTTATCCCTCTAACTAGAATGTAAGCCTTATAAAGGCAGGAATTTTGCATGTTGTGTTCATTATTGTACCTAGAATGGTACCTGACACACTGTAGGTGCTCAATAATGCTATATGAAGGAAAAAAGAAAGAAAGAAAGAAAGAGAAAGAAAATGAGAGTGAGAGAAAGAAAGAAAACAAAAGAGAGAAAGAGAAAGAAGGGAAGAAAGACACTAACGAACTATTTGTGTTGTGGCTGACAGGTTTGTTAGAAAAGGGAGTAATTGTTTTAACCTAGAGGCTCCTGACTCTTTTGAAGTTCAAGATCCATTAATCCAATTTTAATTATTTATATTTATCAAAAAGAACACCTTTTTTGGTGAAATTATCTACTCATATTAGTTTCAAGATAAGCTGATAGAAGGGTCAAATGCTATTCATATAAAATTAAAATATCAAGCCAAGTTGTTCCGGAGACAGGTAATAACAAGAAGAATCAATAATATGGCCAGCGTGTGTACTTATAGGTGAATGTATTTGCAGGATGAATGACCTGTTTACAAATAACCACAAAATTGACAGTGGCTTCTGTGGACAAAGCTTGTTCCTCACTCACCACACAGGTGTATGACTCCCTTGGGCAGCACTCCACAAAGTAGCTGTCCTCTAGGTGGTTGCCCAGGGACCTCTGCTGTTTCTGTTATGTGGCTGCACCATTCCCACTATCTTCTGGCAGGAGCTGAGCTACTGTCATCAGCTGGCAGATGGAGAGCAGAGTGTGTTGCGAGGTCACCTCATCTGGAAGGGATGCATGTCATGCCATTCTCATCCAGGGTCCTTAGGCCAGGTTATTCGCACAACTAGCCCAGGGCAAGCACCGCTGGTCAATGCAGGGAGCTCCTTGTTATTAGTGAGCCTGGCTTGGCTCTGCCACAGGCACTGACAAGAGCGGTGAAGACCGTGACAGATAAAAGCATGGAGGTGTGCACGGAGGTTAAGCAAACAACATAAATGGTGGCTCAAAGAGGGGACAACAAAAATTACATAGCTAAGGGTTTAAGAGGAGTGTATTAGTCCGTTTTCATGCTGCTGATAAAGACATACTTGAGACTGGGAAATTTACAAAAGAAAGAGGTTTAATTGGACTTACAGATCCACATGGCTGAGGAGGCTTCACAATCATGGCAGAAGGCAAGGAGGAGCAAGTCACATCTTACATGGATGGCGGCAGGCAAAGAGAGAGCTTGAGCAGGGAATCTCCTCCTTATATTACCATCAGATCTCATGAGACTTATTCACTATCATGAGAACAGCATGAGAAAGACTTGCCCCCATGATTCAATTACCTCCCACTGGGTCCCTCTCACAACACGTGGAAATTCAAGATGAGATTTGGGTGGGGACACAGCCAAACCATATCAAGGAGCCATAAGAAATACCAGTGATACCTTTAAATACGTTTGGTGTCTAAGAGACTACAATCTGGAGGAAAGAATGAACAAATCATTGAATGGGCAGATGAATGGATGAATGGCTGGGGAGCTCGGATGTTCCTTTAGAGGTTTGCAAGTTTGACTCAGCCTCTGATCATCTCAGCATCCTGTTCTCCCTCCACACAGTCAATGAAGCAGCCATGTTAGGAACTGCAGTGAAGGGAGAGCCCTAGGCACTGGCAGGGAGAGGTCAGCCCACTCCACTGAGCATCCTGTCCCTCTGGAGATGTTCTTTGAGACACTTCCCATGTTGCATCCCCTCACTTGTGGATTTAGACTCTCACCCTCCAGCCTGACAATGGGGACAGATGTGGGAAAAGAAACATATGTTCTCCCCAATTGCAGAGAAAATGGCTTCTCAAAATGTGTGTATGGGCAGCACAATGGAATTTAAACTCCAAAGGGAAGTTGAAGCTCATAGAGATCAGCCCTTTCACGGTGGTGATGAAGACACAGAAGCCCCAAGAGGGCCCTGCCACCTGCTGGGAAAAGTAGAACCATCACTCGGTCTCTCACCAGCTGAAATGGATTCTAGGGAATCATACCTAGCCCTGTGAGAATGATCTAGGATGTGAGAAGATGCCACGTGCTAGGGCAGATAAGGAAGGCTACGTTTCACCAATAAAGGAAGTCAGATTAGAGATGCCAGGGTATTGGGCAAGGTGTAGGGTGTGAGCTGAAATTATCTTTCTTTTTTTTTTTTTTTTTTTTTTTGAGTCTTGCTCTGTCTCCAGGCTAGACCGCAATGGCGAGAGCTCAGCTCACTGCAACCTCAGCCTCCCGAGTTCAAGCTATTCTCCTGCCTCAGCCTCCCAAGTAGCTGGGATGGGACTACAGGCATGCACCATCATGCCCAGCTAATTTTTGTATTTTTAGTAGAGATGGGGTTTCACCATGTTGGGCAGGACAGGGTCTCAATCTCTTGTCCTCGTGATCCACCCACCTCGGCCTCCCAAAGTGCTGGGATTACAGGCGTGAGCCATCACATCTGGCAGAGCTACAATTTTAAAGGAGATGTCAGAGGAGGCCTCAGGGCTTGCAGGTCATGAGGGGTTCACCATATGGGCAGTGGGGCAGAGTCTCTAGACAGCAAATGGGAAGGCCCAAAGGCAGGGGTGAGCCACATTGGGGAAGAGTAAACAAGACACAAAGGAAGAGTCAAAATGGAAAAAACTGGACCACACAGAGCTTTGAAGGCTTCTGGAATGAGTTTAGTGTTCATCCCAGGTGGAGCGCGTGCCATGGTGAGGCTGGGAGCAAGATGCAGCATGGAGATCCCAACTTGGGGCCTGAAAAGATCACTCTGGCTGGTATGTTGAGAGACACAGTGGGAGCTGAGAGTCAAAGCAGGGAGGCCCTTAGGAGGCTGCTGCAGTAATCCAGGCAGGAATCATGTATTAAAAAAAAGGAATAATCAGAACTTACATTGCTCCAGGCACATGCCTGATAGATTGCAGTAACAATGAGTTCTTCCCATAAAAACTGTGCAGAGTTGATATTTGAAAACCCCATTCCATTATTCTGATGGGAAAATGGAATTTGGGAATTAAGACCTTCCCCAGTGTCTCATACTGGAGCTCAGCTTCAAATCCTGACTCCGCAGCCTTGAGCACTTGCTGCATGCAGCACCCTGCAAGGCATGGAGGAGACTCCACCCTCAGAAGCTCCAGGCTGGCAGCTGATGAGATGGGGAGGCCCACATATGCAAAAGTCAAAGGACAAGATGGGAGAAACCGACCCTTCTGTGTCTAATGCATGCTCTGCTCCCTCAGAGCTTTTCCCCAGCCAATATACTTCTCAGGGAGGGACCCATTAGGCACGGGGCAGGGCCTGGGAGTAATTTAAGGAAGGCATGGAGGAAAACCGGAAGAGTCAAAAGAAAATAACAACAACAGAAACACATCACATCGACTCCAGACTCCAGCATGTAGAAAAAAGACAGGAAGGGAGGAACGTAGGGCAGAGGTAGGAAGAACTGGATCAGGGAAGAGGAGAAGGGAGGGAGGGAAGGAGAAAGGGAGAGAAGGAAGTCGATGCTCCAGTTCAGGCTCATGTCTCTATTTCTCTGCCTGGAACACTTGTCTCTCTCCTCCTCTCTCTCCCTTCATCAATCTTTATCAGAGATGGGGTTATACAGTTTCACCCCTTCTTCCTTGGAAAGTAAGTCCATAAAAAGCGAATGAGTTGTGCAGATCCTGGCCTTCCTCTGCTCTCCTCTGCATTTCACTGGGTTGATGATGCACCCTGCAGTTCTCAGACTCCCCTCTCAGCTGGCTTTGGGCTTCAGTTGGCCATAGTGTCTTGGAGGAGAGATAGGAAAGGGCAAGACAGAAAAAGTCTGGGTTGTTGTCCTTTTCCCTCTTCCCTTCATCCTTTCCAACCCCTGCCCCTTGACCTGGAAAGCACAGCCTTGTCCCTTTGCTATTCAGTTTGGGATGGACCTGGCTCCCTATTTGTTTTTTTGTTTTGTTTTTGTTTTGTTTTGTTTTTTTGCTAATCTCTGAGTTGCTTTGTCCTCCTCTGTTTGGATTCTCTGATCTTCTATCACCACCAAAGCTAATTCATTGAATTAAATTCCTCCTGTTCTAAATACTTAAAGTGGCTCCTGATTTTCTTGACTGACACACAAGCATAATTTTAAACAATAGAAATCCATGCATTATAAAACTAAAAACAGTACAAAGAAGGATTCCATTTTTAAAATACCTCCCTTTAAAAATGGGTTCCACTTCAGATGGATAACTTAACAGTAAAAACTTTTGTTTGAATAGAAGTCAAAGTGTTTACAGGCATAAAAGTAATTCTGAAAGAATAATCATCAGTTTCTTTAACAGTACTATAATGAATTAAGACACAGTATTATCCACAAGTTCATCAATATTTAATTTTCTTCTAAAAACCACATTAGGATTAACATTACAAAGAAAACAGGTTTTTGTTCCAAGGAAAAATGTATCTCTGTGATATGATTGTTTCATGTGATACGTCTGTTAGCATAACACAGTGGAAGGGAGGTTATTTATATGAACAAAATCTCTTTTTCTGAATTTCTGCCCCTTGTTACTTTGACAAACGAAGCATCACTTGATCAGAAGGAAGACACAGTACACAAAGCTTTGCCACAGCAGGACATGTTCCCTAATGTTTGGCTAATCTTTGGGTGTTCTCAAAGAAAGTAATGGAAGAATTTTCATAGCAGGGGTTACATGAACTTCTTCTTGAATTACCTGGGTCAGCTAAACACTTTGCAAGATGTTATGGCACAAGACCCATATAAGTATGTCCAGAATCTCTACACTGCCATATTCAGAACCAATTTGTAGCTCTTTTCTAAGTGCTAAGCTTTAATAGATATGCTGTTAATAATTAATCCTTTTCTTAAAGTGCTTTGATTTTTCTGATTCATATTCCGCTAAGTATTTTTTTGGCAACTGAAAGCTTACTGAGCCAAGGCACAATTACAATAGTGAAGGAATCATATTATATTCCAGTCCCCATGATATGCTAATGAAAGAGGCTAGGCAGGTGTGCCGCCTTCAGCCTGCAAAAGAAGCTTGGCATTATTCATCTCATCATAAGAGGCACATTTAGCCCAAATTAAAATACCCATGCACACTGATCACCACACATGCTATTCCACACATGAGTGCCTTTGTTAGTACCATTGCCTTTCTCACCTCTACCCTGCTACTGCCTGCTCATCTCTGAAGATTCAGCCATCATCTCCTTCGAGAAGTCCTCCTTGATTCCTCCCCCAGCCCAGGCTTGCTTGGTAGCCTCCCCTCAGCTTTGCCTTAGCTGCCTCTGCTTTTTTCTGCACATGGTGCCATGGTGATCCCTTTGTGGGTCTACAGCCCGTATGGACTCTGAGCTTCTGCAAAGCATGGACTATGTGAATGTGGAGCTTAAAACAGCTTCTCAGTACATGTTTTCTGAACAAAGCTGAGCTGAGCAGAGCAGACCGGCTGATAATTTATGAAGTCTAGAGTATGCCTCTAGCAAAACTGCAAAAGGCAACATTTCCTCTAGCCCTGTGCTCCATGACCATTTCAGGACACAGCTGAACACTCATCTTATTTCTGTACAGTCGCCTGTGTGCCGACACGGCTTGCATTTTTCCTTTTCTTTTGGCTTTCTTCCTGTAAGAATTACACAATCTCCTGTCCTCCTCTTACCTCCTCCTCCTCCTCCTGCACTATACCTCCAGCTATGAAGAGCTATGAATAAAGAAAGACAGCTGGCACTTCAGGATCCTGTTACTGATTCAATACGTGCATACCTTTCCGTGAGTCCTGCCGAGTTGCATCTTCTTGACAATGGCAATGCCAAATCAGCCTTGATTCTTTCCCATACAGAAAAATACAAATCTCAGAAGCCTGAAAGGGCTTGTGGGGCTCAATAAGACTTGCTCCTTTCTATGGGAACAAAATGGATCACACATGGGCAAACCTGCCTTCGAAAAGCCTCCACCATCGGCTTTCTGTTTGTGATCCCAGGCCAGATACTGCATTTCTTTGCAGCTTTGTTTCTTCATTTCTAAAATAAGATTAATACGCTACATTACACAGTGTTTGGGGGAGGATTAATAAGATAATATTATGCAGACTCTGTCACCTAATGGTAAAAAATGGGTAGAAATAATATTGGTTTTTATTTTGGTCCCCTCCCCCAAATTCATATGTTGAAGTTCTCACCCCCAGTTCCTTGGAATGTGACCTTATTTGGAGCTAGAATCCTTACAGAGGTAATCAAATTAAAATGAGGTCATTAGGGTGGGCCCTGATCCAACATAACTGATGTCCTTACATAAAGGGGAAATTTGACCATAGAGCCAGGCGCACAGTGAGAACGCTGTGTGAAGATGAACGGAGAGATCAGATCGGGAGGAGGAGTCTACAAACCAAGGAACGCCAGATGTGGCCCATAATCCCCCGGGAGATGGGGGAGAGGCCAGGAACAGGGTCTCCCTTATACCTCCAGAAGGAATCAGCCCTATAAACCCTTGATCTTGGACTTCTGGCCTCTAGAACTGCGAGATGATAATGTTTGTTGCTTAAGCCTTCCAGTTTGTGGTAGTTTATGTTTGAAGATGCTCAGAAATGGAGACGTTAAACAAAAACCTAAGTCACCAGGACAGGTCCAGGAGTTAGACCCAGGCCAGCAGTGCCTTTCCACTAGAGCCCTTGGTTCAGCCAGTGGCTAAAGTGTCAGTCGCCACAGTCTCTACCCACGCCCCTCACATGCCACCTCCTGCAGCAGAGCCCCTTCCTCTCCACATCATCTCCCTGTCCCCGAGGGCCTTGAGCACACCCTCCTCTCCAACCTGGCACTTCAGGGAGGAAGGACAGATGGCTCCCAGTGGGATTCTACTTTAATTGGTCTAGAGTGGGGCTCAGTCATCACTGCTTTAAGAGCTCTCTGGATGACCCTCACGTGCAGCCAGTGAGGATGTCTGCATTAGACCACACGGCCCTACAGCAAGGCCAGTGCTGCCTTCCTTGTGGGTGTCTGCCATGCACCATCCAGTGGGTGCTCCCGTGGGTGGGGAACCAGTGAATGGAGTCCCAGGTAACAGATGAAAACCAACGCACCTCCCCTGAGCATATGGGGCCTGCCTAGTAGAGTCAGGAGCTCAGGCCCTTACAAAAGCCGCTTAGCTGCCTGCCTCCATCCTCCCACCTCCCTCCATGCTCTGTGCTGCCTCATGGCCTCCTTCCTGCCTGGAATCCCAAATCACCTGGGCTTCACACCAAGGAGGGCTGAGTCACTACAGGGAGGGGTAGTTTCCATCCAGTTGTATTTTTTTTATTAATTCTATAGGTCAGTCACATTCTCATTAAGAGGGGATGACCCTCTGATATGGCCAGGTTTCTTTCTGAAATAATAACACATAATAATGAAGCAATAGAATAAAAATAAATAAAGATAACCTCCCTTTTGAAAACAATTGAGTATCTCTCGTTTGCCTGTTTCAAGTAGTCCACTTCCCTTTGTGAACCATCGTAGCCTGCTGCTGTCCTCAGCTAGTAATCATCCTAATTTTTTTCTTCTGTGCTGCAATAAACTGAGATATGTTGACCTACTTAATTCTCCTTCACACACAACAGGCGTTCTCCTGCACCGGGACTGTTGCTCCTGCTGTTCCTTCTCCCTAACCACCTGGGACCCTGTTTTCAACACTTAGTTCACGAATCTCCTTCTCTGATCCCCCTTCTTAAAAATCCTCCATCCAGAACGGACCCCCAAGGCAGGGCCCAGTGTCAGGGCTTCCTTCAGCCCCTTGCTTTGCTTTCACATGGTTTTGTCTGTGATGATGAACATCTATCGTCCCTCTCTCCAACCCTCCAGAATCTTGAGAACTGTAGCTAGGTCTTACTCATACCTGTATCATCCAGCAACTGGCACGTAGAATGTGCTCAGCTTTATATGTGAAATGTTTGTTGAATGAATGAGTAAATAATATTACTTGATGTTTACTAGTGCTTTCCAGTTTACAAAGTATTGCCAATGACAAAGAGTATGAGTGAAAGAGAAAGAAAGATTATGCAGATTTACGAGCTGTTCCATGCGGGGCTCTGGCCAACCCCGACTCAATTTTAAATGAGCTACTGCTCTCTGAGGGCCTGCAATGGAAATACGGCTGTGAGGAGAGTGTGGTGGTTTTGCATTTGGACAAAAGAGGGTAAGTTTACACACCATGGTGCAGAGGAGCCAGCTTCATCCCACTGCAATTTGATTGATACCATGACTTTGGCCAGTCTTCACATCAAGCAGGAACCTTGAATGCTGGCATTTATAAGGAAAGGTCAGCAGAGTTAACAGATGTGCCTGTGGCCATGCAGAGAGGCAGGTTGTAGTGCTTCCACCAGTGAGTATGAACACCCTCCCAAAGAGGCCATATCCTGAAAGCAAAGGTGGTTCCCTTCCTAGTCATTCATGCCCCAATCTCTGAGGGAGTTTTAATCTCCATTTTGAACTCTAAACCTTTTGCCAAGACCTCTGGTGACGTCATTTGGAAATGGTGAGGCCCACACAGCAGGAGAACTGGCTTGGAGGCAGCCCTGAACAGGACCTCTTGCCTTGGGCCCTAGAGAGGCTACTGGATGCATCAAGAGTAAATGCATTACCAGTCCTGTCTACTGTTCACTCTGTTTCAGCTCCTTAAAAATACCCAGCACGGCCCTGTACACCAAAGAGTATCTGAGACAGGTCTCAATCAGTTCAGAGTTTATTTTGCCAAGGTAAATGACATGACCAGAGACAGGTCCGTTCCTTTCTCTAAGGACGGTTTTGAAGGCTCCAACATTTAAAGGCGAAAAGAGGGCTGGAGGGGAAAGAGGGAGGGTATGGTAACATTACTGAATCCACATTACAAGTGAAAAGGAGCAGGTAGGAGAATCATCAATCATGTATTTGTCTCAGGCTCAGTAAATCAGCACTTTACATAAGATAAGGTGAACATACAGTAGCAACCTGTGGAGATATTTAACCTTTTATCTGTAGCTACCTGGCACATTCTGACTCTGGAGTTGCGTAGCTTGCCATCTCTAGTCTGTCTGTGGCTCTCTTGCTTTTATTCTGCATTCTTTCCAGATTCCACATCCCCCTTTTAGTTCCAATCCTTAGTCAGCTTCTGTGGATCAACGACTTGATTTCAGATTAGCAGTCTCAGCTTTTACCTTCAGTAGTCATTATGACACCTCCTACAGCAACCCTGCCGCCACCTCTGCCTGTAACACACCCAAAGACGCATCTGTGGGTCTCTGCCTCACAGCTTCACATGCTGAAACCACAGGTAGGAGGCTGCCCAAGCCTCCTTAAACCCTAGGTCTTCTGTAGTTTATTCCAGCCCAACCAGGTCTCTGTCTGACAGGGAGATGGCTCTGACTCCAAGGCGGTTATCTGCCCACCGAGTAGCCTCAAGCCCAGGCTCACTGCCTAGCTCCAGTCATTCCTCTGTGGTAAATTGCCTCCATGCCTATGAAATGAGGAAGCTTCCACAGAGCCACTCTTCTTCTGTTAGAAACGCTGATCATTGAGAAGCCCACAGCTAGAGAGGTAACCCACCTTTTCTAACTATGTTGAGTCTTCCTATGTCTATATTACTGACTTTACTGTCATCTCATTTTAGTTTTCTGCCTTACTCTGTTTTTTCAGTTTCTTTCTAATTTTTAAATTCTCAAATCCTTAGGAAAAAGAGATGAAAATAAGTACATAACTTAAATGAAGGTATTAGATTAACCAAAACAGAGATGATCCAGGACAATGAAGCATGTTTTATGTTTTATATGAGGTCTCCAAGATGAGAATTAATTGGAGGGTTTTTATGCTCTTGAAATTTCTCAGATAACCAAGGCTTTAAATCTTAGAAACACAGGCACAGGGGGAAGGAGATTTAGAGGTTTCTAATCTAACATTTGAATTTTAAAGATAGGAATATAAAACCCAGGGGGAAAAATTCACCCAAAAGTCATGAGGTAATATGTGTCAAAGACAACATCCTTTATTCAATAACCAATTTGATCACTGAGTACCTACCATATACCCAGAAGGTCAGTGTAGAAAAGTGATTGATAGAATGGACTTTGAATTTAGATAGTCCTGAATGCAAATACCTATTTACACCTCATGCTCTATTAAGTCACTGCAGCAAGCTGTGTAATCTGAGAGTTAGCTTCCTTTGCATAAAATGTGGATAGCAGTACTTACTTCAGAGGGTTGTCTTGACGGCAAAACGAGGTCCTACATTAAATCCTTCAGTACAATACATGTCACATAGCTAAGCTCAATAAATGTCAGCTACATTTTTGCAATTGCCCAGCTCCAAGCACAGGATTCTTCCCCCAACATTATGAAGCAACAGAATGCAGAGTAATGTCTGTCAAGATATTTGGACTACAGAATCCAGGTTTTTATCTTGATTATCTCAGCTTCAAACATAGGTATGTCCCAAATGAACTGCTAATTGGATATTATGTAATAGCAATTAACACAAGACAAATTTATTTTAAAGCAACAACAACAACATAAAGCTGGGCCACACAATTCAGCTTAGTGCTAGAGAACCAGTGATTCTATTACAGGGAAAAAGCCACACAGCAGACTGGGACTAATAGCATTCCACCGGTGCCAGGACAATAGATAAAAATAGATGGTTAATATGCTCCTATTTGCCTCAGTAATAGTTACATATATTTTGAAATAGTCAGTAAACTATTAAAATGCTGCATAGGTAGCCTAGAGTTGATTTTCTCACTGTATCTTCAGACAGTCTACCACGTTAATTTAACCTACCAAAAAAGCAGCTGATGCAAATGTAAGAGAAAGAAACAGTTCTTTCAATCCTAAAATTCATTTGGAATAATGAAAGACCCAAAATAGCCAAGGCAATGCTGAGCAAAAAGAACAAAGCCGAAGGCATCATTATTTGACTTCAAAATGTATTACAAATCTCTAGTAATCAAAACAGCATGGTAGTGGCATAAAAATGGACACATAGAACAATGGAACAGAATAGACAGCCTACAGCAAACAGATTTTTGACAAAGATGTTAACAACACACGTTGGGAAAAAGCCTCTTCAATAAATGGTACCTGGAAAATTAGATAACCACATGAAAAAGAATGAGACTAGACCCCTACCTCTCACCATGTAAAAAATCAACTCAAAACGGATTAAAGGGCCGGGCGCGGTGGCTCACGCTTGTAATCCCAGCACTTTGGGAGGCCGAGGCGGGCGGATCACGAGGTCAGGAGATCGAGACCACGGTGAAACCCCGTCTCTACTAAAAATACAAAAAATTAGCCGGGCGTGGTGGCGGGCGCCTGTAGTCCCAGCTACTCGGAGAGGCTGAGGCAGAAGAATGGCATGAACCCGGGAGGCGGAGCTTGCAGTGAGCCGAGATTGCGCCACTGCACTCCAGCCTGGGTGACAGAGCGAGACTCTGTCTCAAAAAAAAAAAAAAAAAAAAAAACGGATTAAAGACTTAAATGTAAAACCCAAAACTAAAAACTACTAGAAGAAAACATAGGGGAAACATTTTATGACATTGTGCTGGGCAAAGATTTTTTAAAATAAGAATTCAAAAGCAGAAGCAACAAAAGCAAAAACAGAAAAATAGAATTAAACTCAAAAGCTTTTGCACAGCAAAGGAAACAATTAGCCAAGTGAAGAGATAATCTACAGAATGGCAAAAATACTTGCAACCTATACATCTGACAAAAAGTTAGTATCCAGATTATATCAGGAACTTAAACAACTCAACAACAACAACAAGAACCCAAGTAAATATGGGCAAAAGACCTTAATAGACATTTCTCAAAAGTGGACATACAGGTACTTGAAAACATATTCAGTATTACTAATCATCAGGGAAATGCAAACCAAAACCACAATGAGATACAACCTCACTCCAATTAGAATGGTTATTATCCAAATGACAAAAGAAAAGTACAGTAAGAAAAAAGAAAAGGGAATACTTATACATATTGTTGGTGGGACTATAAATTAATACAACCAGTATGGAAAACAGTATGAAGATTATCTCAAAAATTAAAAATAGAACTACCATACAATCTAGCACTCCCACTACAGGGTATATATCTAAATAAAATGAAATCAGTACGTCAAAGAGATATCTGCACTTCTATGTTTATTGCAGTATTATTTACAATATCCTAGATATGGAAACCACCCAAGCATGCAATAATGAATGAATGGATAAAAATGTGTACATACACACAATGGAATACTAATCAGCCATAAAAAAGAATGAAATCTTGTCATTTTCAAGAACACGGATGGACCTGGAGGACATCATGTTAAGTGAAATAAACCAGATACAACAACAGTACCATATGATTTCACTCATTTATAGAATCTAAAAATGAAAATAAAACGTTAGTGTGATAGAAGCAGAGAACAGGTACCAGAGTCTGAGGAATGGAGTGGGAAATGGGGAGAGGTTGGTCAACAGGTACAAAGTTAAAATTTGATAGGAGAAATAAGTTCTGGTGTTGTATAGGGTGATGATAGTAACAGTAAGGTATAGTATAACACAGAAGAGAGGCTTTTTGGTTTTGCCAGACTGGCCCCTCACCATCCATGAATATGCATGAGCTCTGCAAGCTCTGCATTAAAGAGGCTCTGCCTCTTACCAGCCATGTGACTTCGGGTGAGTCTTTGAATCTCCATGTCCTCATATTTGAAGTGGAGAAAATAATATCTGCCTTATTGGGATACTTGAGAGTTAATTATGACAAAATCTACAGTTCACAATACACAGTAGGAGCTTAATAGTGGCTTATTCATCCCAGGCTCCAAGTGTTTGCTTGTAGTTTGCTCTTCTAGAATGAGTTTCTTTGTGCTCTGTCCATTTAAATCCCATCTATCATTCCAGACAAGTTTAAGGCAATAATTCCTCCAGGAAACTTTGCCTATCCTTTCTAGTCCATATAGACCTGGTACTTTTGGTTCATAGCACGTTGTTAAAACTGCTCATTTATAATATTGGATTTAAAAACTAGAATCTGATCCCCAAACTATGGCAGCAGCCTGATATTTAGAGTGCTCTCCCGGCTCCCTGTTACTTCACAGGTATGCTAGACCAGCCCATTACTACACTACTTGTAAATACCAGAATAAGCAGGAGATCAATTTTTTGAGAAGATAGACTATGACTATGTCTTACTCTTCTTAGTAGCCTTAGAGTCTAGCACTGTTCCAGAATCCTAGCAAATCCCAGATATGTTAGTATCCTACAGCTGCTATAATAAAGCACCACAACTGGGTGGCTTAAACAAGACATTTATTCTCTCTCAGTTCTGGAGACTAGAAGTCCAAAAGCAAGATGCTAGCAAGGTCACACTTCCTCTAAACCTTCTCAAGGAAAATCTCTCCCTGCCTCTTCCTGTTTCTGGTAGGCCCAGGAGTTCCTTGGCTTGTGGCAGCACCACTCCAATCTCTGCTTATCACACAGCAATCTCACTGTGTTTGTCTGTCTGAGCCCTCACCAGAATCACATTTAACACCCATATTTCTATCAAAAGTCTCATTGAGGAAGTCTAGGCTTTTTCTAACATATGTCTCAAAAATTCTTCCGGTCTCTACTTATTTTCCACTTCTGAAGGGAATTCCACATTTATAGGTATTTACTACAGAGCACCCCACTCTTGATACCAATATCTGTATCAGTAAGAGGTCTCCAGAGGAACAAAACCAATTGTGTGTGTGTGTGTGTGTGTGTGCATGCACACATGTGTATAGGGAGAGAAAATGAGAAAGACGGAAAGACAGGGAGAGAGACTCATCATTTACCTTAAGGAATTGGCTCATGCAGTTGTGGATATTGGCAACTCTGAATTATGTAGCATAGGCCAGCAGGCTGAACAATCAACAAGATTTTCTCTGCTGCAGTCTTTTTTTTTTTTTTTTTTTTTGAGATGGAGTCTCGCTTTGTCGCCCAGGCTGGAGTGCAGTGGCACGATCTCAGCTCACTGCAAGCTCCGCCTCCCAGGTTCACGCCATTCTCCTGCCTCAGCCTCCCGAGTAGCTGGGACTACAGGCGCCTACCACTACACCCGGCTAATTTTTTGTAATTTTTAGTAGAGACGGGGTTTCACCATGTTAGCCAGGATGGGCTTGATCTCCTGACCTTGTGATCCACCTGCCTCGGCCTCCAGAGTGCTGGGATTACAGGCATGAGCCACTGTGCCCAGCCATCTGCTGCAGTCTTAAGGTAGCATTTCTTCTTTTCCAGAAACCTCAGTGTTAGCTTTTAGGCCTTAAACTGAATGAGGCCCACTCACTTTATCAAGGCCATCTTTGACTTTACTTAAAGTCAGCTGACTGTAGATGTCAGTTATACGTACAAAATACCTTCACAGTAACATCTAGACTAGTATTTTACCAAACAACTGAGCACCATAGCCTAGCCAAGTTGACAATTTAAATTAACCATTACACAGGGCTAGGAATGGTGGTTAAATTGGACTTTGATATTCGTTAATTAACCTTGAATCATTCAGAATTCACAATACCTTTTATTTCTTCAACTGTAAAAAGAGAAGTTTGGAGCAGACTCTAGGATCTCAGTAAGTTCCAAATTCTGTAGTTTATACTATGTTTGATTCTAGGTTGTCCTGACTTGCTCCTCTTCCTCTGGTCCCTCTGCCCTTCAGCAATCGATTTCACTGCCACTCCCATCCAAATCTCTGTCCTGGAACATAATCCCTCTTTGAAGCAGAATTCTAAGCTACTATCATTGGTTTCAGAGGCATGGGGTTGGGAGACTTGATGTGCATTATGCTAAACATGCTATTCTCAGCGGAAATAAAACATATATCTAGGGAAGATATTCAGTTAGTTGAGAAGAGAAATAATGTCTGCATGTATGACACATGCAGAATAATAATAAAATGCTTTGTTGGGCATAAGCTGGAAGCAAAAACTGAAGGCCTTCAGAACATCATAGTTCCAACCCCATGAATCATTTGAGTTACCTGAGGAACAAATTGGACAGATACAGAATGATGTGGTGTAATGAGCACATGCAGATGCCACTTGAATCCTGTACATATGGCAGCATTTTTCCAGACATTTTGTTTTCTCTAGCCCCGAAGTCTTCCTGATATTACAAATTCATGCTGTGATTTTTTAGTAGAATGAAATTACAGTAGCTCAAAATTATACCAATAATTATATTTTGCTAGATGAGAACGATTACGTGTTCCAAGCTGCTAGCAGGGCCTCTAGCAACAGTCAGGCAATCATTTTCTTAGTGCCAAATAATTCGGTAAAGCATTTTAGCAAAAGAGTTAAGAGGAGAGGCCGAGAGGTCATTCACACCTGCGGAATTTTGTCTGTCATCCATTAGCTCTGTGGTCAAGAGTTCAGTTCTCCAAGTTTCAGTTTATTTGTAAATTGGAAATAATAACATGCCCATCTCATAGAACTTTGAAGATTAAATCAGAAATATATGTATACATATGTTGTAAAGCATATCATAAAAAGATAGCACATCAGAAAAATCCACAAAATGAAATGGTAAAACTCTTAATTGGGGCTCCCTGAAAATTCCCTATGTAGTAGTTTAGGTTACTGTTCAAAAATATTAACTTTTTTCTCTCTACTCATATCAGTGGACTAATTTTCTACCCCTCAATTCTGGAATTAGTCATGTGCCTTGCTTCAGCCAATGAGATGTTAGATGTGACATAAAATATGAAATGGGCTTGAGAAGCAGGTGGAGTTTTGGGCTTGCTCTCTTCTGCTTGTTATTGCCTTGAGAAAAACTCACCCAGGCTGGCCTGCTGATCCCAGGAGAGGATTAGAGACACACAGATCAGAGTCCAGCCATGGTGAGTTGACCCCAGGGAACTTGAAATAGCATGTATAAATCCAGCAAAATGGGACCCTCAGCTGACCCACAGAGCCAGGAGAAGGAATGACTATTGGACTAGGCCATTGAGTTTTGCAGTGGTTTGTTAAGCAGTAATTTTGTGATATTAACTAACATCTCTGTAACCATGTATCACAGTTCACTCGGCACAAACCTAGTTTAAACCTATTGTTTTGTGTCTCATCTATTTTACATTGTCCATTATCTATTTTATTTAGACAGAGTAATAATTATTTGATGCATTGAAATGAATTAAGTTGGATTTGGTAGACCTTCACTTGGCACTTAAAACTTCCTTTATGATCTATCTAGTGAAGTTGAAATGAGTGCAGTCAAGAGACCCCACTTCAACCTATGATTAAATCTGAAAGATGACCAAAAATAACATCTCTTTTCTTGACCCTCTCCAGACAAACTGTAACCAACACTTCTCTTTCAAATGAAAGTATGTAGGATACTTGCAAATAAAACAAAATGTGCTCAAACACTAGCAAACAGGGAGAACTAACTCTTCCCAGTCTTGAGTAGTAGTGAGAGAACTATTTGAGCTGCTGCTGCCAGTCATCTGGTATACTACCCACTGGGCCAGGGCCATAGTGAAGCTTGAAAGTTTCACAAAGTTCCCAGGTCACAAGTCAGATGGAGTGCATAGAAAACAAGTAAAATAGAGGTTAAATATATACAAAGTATGTAAAAAAAAAAAAAAAAAAGATGCCATTTATTATGTAATGCAACTCTACAGATTTTTTTAAAGATTTTATTTGATAACAATTTTCTTTTGCTATTACTCACATTAACATCAAAACTAAAAAGTATAGTTAATTAATGAAAAGTGTAAATTTCTGTTTTTCAAGAAAATGAATCGTGATATGGCAAAAAATACTCCTCAATGCTTTATCTTTTATCATGGATGTTGTTGTAATATTACTAACCACAGGGAAACCAAAAGACCAGCTGTGCTGAAGAAACATCAGTATCTATTTCAAAATTATTTCAAGGAAGTGCCTGCCAAGTATGATTTAATATATGATGTGGTAGACGGTGAGATTACAATCATTCTACAGAGCATGACTTTGCAGTTAGATCAAATTATTCCTTAAATTAATTGTACTCACTTTAAAAATTATTTTTGAACCTGTACCAAGTGTAAAACTATAATTATTAATATGTTGGTTTTACTAGTAGAATAAATTCACAAAGAGTTAATTTCAGTTTTATTAAAAAATCCTAAAAATAGGAAGTCAGATTAATTTCAATAATAAATTTTTGTTTTTCCATTTTATGGAATCAAAGTAAAGCTAATTGAATGTTAAAATGAATTGAAAATTCAAAGTTCAATATCAAAGATCAAATTATGTGTTTTTAATGTAATGTAAATACAAAATTAAGAAATCTATGGAAGAGACTGTCCTTGGGATTTCTTGTGAGATAAAATTAACAATAAAATTCAGAGAAGCTGAAATAATCTGACAATCAAAATAAAATCTGTCATTGTCAAAACGTACAGATATATATACATATAAACATCTTAAGTAACTAAATTACAAAATTTTTGACAAAGCTAATGTTGAATATTTTTATAATCAGTACGTGTGTGTATCTACATTCTTTGTTCTTCTCTGATCAGATTTTAGAAATTTTTGATTTATTCAGAACTACTCTGTAAATCAATCTAAGTGCCCTGCAATGCCATTAAACTTTTGTAAACAGGTCTCTAAATTTGGTCATATTTTATTCAGAATTCGCTGGGAATCTTTAATCAAGGTAGCAAGTGGAGTGCACCCTCTGCCCAAAAATAAACAACAAAAAACTCTGCAGCTTTTGAAGCTCCTAACAAGTTGTAATTATTAAAACAAAGCTTGCAAATAACAGGACATTCACCTTTGCCCCTGCAAGAGAAAGGGAAGACCTGAATGATGAGAAAAATGTAAATGATGTACAAGTTCTAATAAAAGATTGAAGGAGGAAAGGTGCTATGAATGGAAGCAAAGATAGGAACTGGGACACTTTTTGATGTGAAATATGTACACTTTTCAGTATGAAGAAAATTATTAAGAGTATCTTCTGCCAGTAGAATTTGTTCTAATCCTACCAAATACTTCAGCAGCCATAGAGAATGTTTTCACAATTTAAAAAATAAGGTCTATAGAAATGTGTCAGTTGAATGTGTCAAATTTCAAAATTATAACTTTACAATGAAACTTGGAAGAGGATTAGAGACAATTTATTAAAATTAAAGATAAGACCATATATTTTAAATTTCAGAAAGATACTATGGCATGGTTTTGAAGACACAAATGGCTGAGAAATTGTTCAAAGTAGATAAATATAATCCAAGACTAATTATTCAGGTTAGACTAAGTTTTATGGTTCAGATATTCAATATAAAGAAGGGTTGACATTTGTTCAGATACAGATTTGTTTGAAATCTTTCAAATTTTAAAAAGAATTTTACTTTTGAAAATAGGTTTGAATAGAACTGTTTTATAGGTGCACCAATATTACAAAATTAATTTGTCATTCAATAAATACATATTTCTAAAAAATATGTAATGTCAATTCTTTTTATACAAATGTCACTCCCCTCCCTATTTGCCCTTGATCTTCAACTCTTAAAAAGTCCAATATTTGGGTAAAGAAAGTTCTGAGTAAGTATCTGCAATGGCAACTTGTGACAGTGTAGGATTTTGATGTGCTTACTAGGTGCTACTTACATGTCATTAAGTGCCCTTAAAAATCACTATTCACATTTAATTAAGAGGAACCTCCTTTAGATTAACTAGCAAAAAATTTCAAAAAGCTGGCTAAAAACGAGTTGTTCTTTCATGGTCACAAATCAAAAGTAGTTTTAAAAATCTAACTTTAAAGCCATATCATTACCTATGTGCTAGCTACCAGCTAACCAGAAAACCATATCACAAGTCACAACACTTGTGTCAGGCCTGTTCAAATTCTGTCACACTGGTCTACGGAAAAGTGACATGTTTCAGGGTCTTTGCTACAGAATGCAGCGATAGAATGTCAGAGTGAAATGGTCACAAAGTGTTTTAGATAATGATATGCTTATTTTCTGGCACAAACACAAGGGATTTCGATATTTCCTCATTGTTCAAGGTGAATCTGACTAGTCCCCAGCAGGTAAACATGTTACAAAGTCTTTCCCATAAATGATGAGTCATGTACGGCAAAAGAGAACTTCCCTACTGCATTCTTCTATTAATCATTTGCATCTTTATTGGAGATTTAACCATTAATGCTTCAAGGTTAATACCCTTTAAAAAATACCGCAGACGAGAATGCTGAGGTCAATTTAATGTGGCAATGCATAAGTTATGTCTGTCTTTGGATCCTAAGACATACTTCCTAATTATAAAACACAAATATTCCAAAGGTGTTTTATATTCTATAATCCCAAATATATTGCAACTAAAGAGGGCCATTTAAAGATCAAAATCCAGTAGCAATTCATTCATGCAACCCTCAAGACTTGACCTTCTACGTACAATCTCAACAGTTGTGAGTATTGTAATTACAGTTTTCATACGGTTGTGATCATTTTCATTGGAGAAAATATCTCTACATCTATCACTTCCTCGAATTTGCTAAGTCACCTGTGAGTAGGACAGACCAGTGTTATAATTCTCCTTATATTTATATAGACAAATAAATAAAATGAGCTACATTTCCCTTTTTCAAGTTTTACTCCTGAAAACAACTGAATGGAAAAGTCAAGATAAACTCACTTCTCTTCTCTACCCAAGTCTGACGTGATTGTGAAAGTTACTAGAATAATGCTGGGAGAGTAAATATCTAATTACCCCTGTTACATACTTTCTTTGTGCCAGACACTAGGATCAATATTTTATATGAATTTCCTTATTTTAATCTAACTAGCAACTCTGTGGATATTATTTTCATTTTTGCAAATGAAGAAACTGATTCATTGACTAGGCAAAAATCATAGGCTAAAAAGTTATAAAGTCATTCTTTTAGTTCTGGGCAGTGGACTGCAAAACAGTGCTTTTATTTGCTGTGCCATATTGCATGGCATAATCTATAAATATTACCTCAACTTTAAGAGAGAATTTTAAGATATTTATGAAGCTTAACATTTGAGCCCAAAGTTTATCTGGACAGTTAAATGTCTAAAAATTATTGAAAAAGATCTAGAATAAAAGAAAAACAAATGTATACACAGTCATAGATACTGTGTGAGCTGCAAGGCAACTGAAAGGTAACTCAAGATTCCAAAAAATTACCCACTTATTATGAATACTTTGTATATGATGAAGTTGGTATTTCAAAATGTCAGGGAGGGAATATTCACAAAACAAGGCAGAGATATTAAGTAGCCAATTTGGCAAAAAAATCAGGATGGAGCCATACTTCACACCACACAAAATTTTACATTTGAAATTCTGGATGCAATATGGGCATAAATTATTTATTTAATACATATTTATGATACACCACTATTACCTAATGCTACCTAAGATGGCACTGACCCATTTCCAAAATGATTTTAGGTCCAGTTGGTCATTTCGATAAAATATATTCTCCTGAATTACAATTACTTTTTATTCAGCAAACACAAAGCACTTTCTCTGGGTCATGCACTAGGATTGCAAAGCTAAAAGGCATAGTCTCTGTCCTTAATTGCTAAGTCTGTGGTTCTTCTGTATTTCCCATGACACACAGTTAATGCTGTCTGGTCTACAAAGAGTTTTGAATACTCATTGATAGCTAAGAACTTTGCTATACCACAAACTTAAAGAAGAAGAGGAGGATCAGGAGAAGGAGAAGGGGGAGAAAAAGGAGAAGGGTAAGGCAGGAAAGAAGGAAAGAAGGAAGGAAGGAAGGAAGGAAGGAAGGGGACTATTAATCAGTCTCTGCATTTAGAAAAAGTACATTGTGGTTGGAAAGATATACCGGTAAATTATTTCAATATAACATGAGAGGTCCCCCCAAAGCTGTTATGTGTGACTGTTAAGTATGCACAGAGAAAAGATGCTTAGTTGAACGTGGGCATCCATGAAGACTTCCTCAAGGTCATGATGCTAGAGCAGGATTCTAAAAGCTCGCAAAAGTCAATTAGTGGAAAAAAGAATTGGCACATACTGGATAAATACATGTTGAATTGATTGAATAAATAATGAATGATTGAATGGATGAATAAGTAAATGGATGGAGGAATTCAAAATGTCTAATGAAGTTTCTGGACTCTAGGCTTTTAATGACCTGCTGGAGAGAAGAGTCAGAAACATAAGAACTCAATTATTTCCCCAGAAGAAATCTGAAAACAGGTTTTTAGTTGGCATGCTTTCAGCTGCACGTAACAGAATACATGACTACATGTGGCCTAAACCATCAGTGTTTGTAAATGAGTCTCTAAATACAAAAATTCTCGAGATAGGAATCCGGTATTTCGCACCTCAATTACACTAGATCTCTGGGTAACATCTCTTCAGTTCTCCTGGCTTCCCTTTCTGGTCTCAAGATGCTGCCGAAGCCTTAGGCATCATATCCTTCCATGTTAATACACAGAGTAGGAATGGGGCTTCTCCCCACGAACCCCTCACTTCTACTGAAGAGGAAAATCTTACCCCAACGTTTCCCAGATAGAATTTCCCTAAGTTCCATTGGCCAGGATTGTATCATATTGCCTTGCTTATTTGCATGGAAGGCTGGAAACATAAGTATCTGGCATTTCAGCTTCTATGGAGAGAATTGGCTTTGACCATTCATAGATGGGAGAATGGCTGCTGCTTATACAAACAGCACTGCCTGCCATATGAGCTAGGTGAATACTGAAGAGAATAATTAGTGACACATACATAAGGTGCTCCTTCACATGCTAAGGCGACACAGGTGAACATCAGTTCCTACATATGAAACATAATGATAGTTTGGATGTGTTCTGTAACTTTCACCATTTCTTGTGCTTCTGTCATGCAGAGAATCCCCTCTAGCAAAATAAGTGACTGTTTTTACACCTTATATCAATTCTGAGAAAATCAGTGACCCCTTTGTCTTACCCCTTATATAAACTCCAAGAAAATCAGTGATCCCTTGGTCTTACACCTGATGTCAACTCCAAGAAAATCAGTGACCCCACTAGAAAGATGGAACAAAGTGATGGATATCTATGACACGCCAGGCTCTTTACTAGGAATGTGACACATATCATCTCATTCAGCCTTTACATGGATCCTGAGGTAGGGATTAAAAGGAAACTGAGGTTCACAGGTTCAAGTACTTGTCTCAGGTCAGAATACTGAGAGATCCTATAGGTAGGTGTGCATTCCTGGCCTGCCTGACTGTAAATAGCATCCCTCTGTTAGTGTATCCACATGTCAGAGGTGATTTCATGTATGTCTGAATATGCTGAACATTCTACTTTTGTGAGCACTCCTGCTTGTATAACTTCTGAACAGTAACAATAGGTAGAAAATGTCTCTTTTAAGTCCCTCCTTGCTTATTTACTTCACATGTTAGACCCCATTTTCATAGTCCAAGAAATTTACACATTGTGCAATGACAACTATAAATCATATTCAAAATGGCTCCTAGAACTAAAATGCCAAGTATTTGTCTGAGGTTTACAGAAGTTTTCATTTGAAAGATTTACATAATTTGTTTTGAATCTTACACATTATTTGTTCAACAGATTTTCACTTCACATGTACCATGCATCATGCTCTATACACATGTAGATGTTTATAAATGTTGATTTGTGACCAGCTTCTAATTCAATAAATATTCCCTGATTATCTACCATAGCACCAACATCATGCTAGATTCTGATGGGTTAAAGAATTAAGCAAAACCTTGTCCTTACACTCAGAAACTCTGTTAGTTGAGAGTCATTCTTCAGCTATTCCAGAAAAAAATATTTGTTCTGCTTTTTTCCCTAACTCAGAAATGAAATTTATAAAAGCATAAAACGTGTGCTAGTTTTTCTGTTTTCAACCACTCTAGATCCCACTCTCTACCCTTCTTTTTTGCTCTTCTCTGTGCCACATGAGGCCAACTCCTGTGGACAGCTTACTTCCCTTCCTGAATGGTGTCCAGTTGGACTCATCCAAAGAGCAGCACTAGGGAAATACGTTAAGCTTCAGGTCTCTTCTTCTTGGCTCCCTTCTTGCTTAAGACTGTGTTTCTAGCAGGGGCTTCCTCCTCCCAGGAAGATGGCTCCTTCTGGGGTGGGGGGGCAGAGGATGGCTCTCCTCCAGAGATCTGGTTCTCATTGGGTTCCAGTAACACCATTTTTCCTGGGTGTCTTGACCATGGAGATGGTAATAGCAGAAGCTTTTACTCATCTCTGGGTGCCTTCCTCTTCCTTGTTTGTTCTCTTAACTAGCATACACATCTGTGGAGTCCCTTTATTAAAATCTCTTCATCCAAACCACCCAGGGCAAATTCTGTTTCTTGCTAGGACTTTGAGTAATCAGAATATTAGAGCTGATGAAAAGTTAGAAATTCAATCTCTGCTTTTTATTTTACAGGAATGGAAACTCGGGCTCCGAGAACGTTTCACTTGCCAGAAGTCACTCAGTCCCTGGGAAGGATGCGAACCAGCTCACCTGGCTCTCCAGCACATACACCGCAGACCACCCCCAAGGATGTGACCCATTCCTTCTGTAGAGTCTGATCTTCCAAACTTTAGACAACGGCTCCTTCTGCAAGCTTTCGAGCCTGCAAGCTAAGGACATGAATGAACTGAGTCATCCCCACAGAGCTTCATTAATTTTAAGGCAATTTAAGATTTCTGAGTCATAGGTTTCAGTCATTTAGATTTTCCCAGCTGGTACTGTACTTGCCCACACACACTTTTCTTTAAAGATTGCATCTGTCTAGATGTGTGGTTCTGCCCACCCTTCCTCAGTTTCTGAGAAGAAACTCGACCTGGTGGAGTGCTACATGCAGGGCTAAGCCATTTCCATTTGCCACGTGCATTAGAGTCTTTGCCTGAGGGATTAATGGGATTAGCAGTCTGCAGCTTGATCCAGACTCTATCCACCAGAGACATGCACAATTCCAAATTCTATATCCAACACAATATTTTACCCAGTCTCCCAAGAAAATTCAGTTATGCCATATGGTGACTCCACTCACTGAATAATATTTAGCAACTTGATGAACAAGGACTGAATCATATCTTAACCATCTTGGCCAAATATTGCTTTATATAGCAACAGTATTAGTAATATATATGTTTTATTTTTTACACTAGTACTTCCTGCTACGCCTACTGAAAATTAAGAGCTAGACCTCACTGGAAGTAGACTACACAATAAAAGAGTTCTCGCTCATTAGCAACCTCCAATTCAATATTGCATTGTATGTATGATACATTCAGAATGTCTGCTTTTTCCTTCCTCCAGAGCAGCTGCTGGGATTGAGCAATAGTCTCCCAGGGTAACGCAGCAGGGAATCCTGGGGCATTTCCCAGACACTGAAAACAAAGGATATGTATCCATGGGGAGGATAGGGCTTCGGCTCTCTCCCTCCCACCAAGTTCTCCATATCCTCAGTATGTGCGGGAGAAAATTAGCAAGCCTCTGAATGAGGAGCCCCTGTGACCCAGGGATTTTAAGAAAGTCATTTTCCTCCCTGAGCCTCAATTCAACTGTTCAACAGGCATAATAATGAAAACTCTTTATAAACTATAATACAATATGCAAATGCTAGGTTGGTCATTTACAATGTGCAGATTCTGTTAGAATTGTACATACATGCAACAATGAGGAAGATGCAATCTGTATCTTCAACCATCTTACCAGTGGAAAATAGAAACTTGTGGAGATAATAGAGATAATTTCAACAAAATACAACTTGGCTAAGATAGAGTTATGAAAAGTAGAGAGACTCTCAGGTCAACATGAAAGTTCCTGAAGTTGCTAGTACCCAAGAGGAATCTTGAATGATCAGCAAGATTTATAGAGGCTACAAGAATATTTATTCCCAGCAGCCAGGGGCATAAGCATCAGTTACTAGTGAGTATAATGCATGTCCCAAAGTGGCAGGAAATAAGGCCATATTTATAGCAATTAAGAAATATTAGCTATTATTACTGTAGCATCAGGGCTTTCTGAAAATAAAAAAAAAAGGGGGGATTTCTGGGAGAGTCTCATGCTAAGTCTTCAGCAACTCTTCTCACCCCACCCTGTGGGGCCACTATTGTGCCCATCTTCTGGGAAACTGTTGTAAAATGCTCCCTTGATTTATTACTGAGTATAAAACTAACCCAATACTTACTGAGGTAAAACAACCCACTTCTTTATATCACGGTTTTGTGCAGCAGGAACTGGGGCAGATGGCACAACTGGGGTCACTTAGTGATGTTCTGTTGGTTGCTGGTGCTGCTAGAAGTATTGAGATGGTTTTATTACCATGCCTGGAGTCTTGTCAGTTGGTTGGAAGCCTGGGCTCTACCAGGCCCATCTCCTTCTTCACATATTCTTGGGACCTTTCCTGCTGATTTCTCCGGCCAGGTAGCTGGTTGGACTTATTTCCTGCCACCTCGAGGCTTCAAGAGACTATGGCAGAAGTTTCTAGGTCTCCCCAAGGCAAAGCCTGGGACTGGCCATATGTCATATCTGCCATTTCCTATGGATCCAAGCAGTCTCAGGTCAGTGCAGATTCAAGTGGAAGGAAATAGACTCCACCTTTTAATGGGAGAAGTGTCAAGTATGTATGGCTGTCTTTACTCTGGCACATTTATCTCTGCACTTATGGTCACGCTGTGTGTGTAAGAAAGTCTTGTTGATTCCTGTGATAGGAAACAAAAGAAAAAATCTCCACTAAAAAAAACCAGTGCAGCATAAAAGAGGCTTCTGTCCTTCTTTTGTGAGTTCCTACATGACCCACTGTCCTGTGTCCAGCACCTGGCACAGTGCTTGGCATACAGAAGGTGATCAATCCACAGAACTTAGCTGACGGGATTTTGCTACTATATTGTTATGTGAGTGAATGTCTCACACTGAACCTTCCAGGAAAGGTGCCAGGGGAATCTTATTGCAAAACTAGTAGTTTATTGGGTTGACAAAGAGAACATTCAATTAAAAAGATTTTCAGAACACAATGGAATCATTTTAGTTGTGAAATGTGAGCTTAAAAGTTATCATTTTGAAACATCCAGCAAGCATTCCAAGACTCCATGGCAAGATCCAGCCCCCTATACACAGGCACAGATGGAGGGTCCCTGTTGGGCACAGAAAAGCAGAGACTCCTGTGTAAATCCCAGGATTCTCTGCCCCAGTACAAAGCTCAGGCTCTGTCCCTAGTGCCAGGCATCTAAAAGAATGCTACATATTGATTTATCTAACAAACAGTGATGACAACCACTATGTGCCTATCACCATCCTAAGCACTGTGAGTATAGAGGGAAATAAGACAGGCTCTAGGTCTCAAAGACCTCTTGTCTCCACAGTAGGAAATTTTCTGCCCATTCTTAGAGTCTAGGGAAATACTTGGATGTTATGAGGTGGTAGACTAAGATTGTGAGGGGCAGAGAGGCAGAGTCAGCCCACTACCCAACCACTGAACCACTATGCCAGAGGGAAGAATCTTCACCGTATTAGACAGATATCAAGTGTCTCAGTGTATGTCAGTAGCTTTTAGCTTCTGCCTCCTTCCCGTTAAACATAATAATCTCTACCCCAAAATTAGCCTAGAAGAGGGTGTGGCTTCAATTTGGTTTATACTCTGTCTCTGGTTCTTCTCACATTTGCCCTGGATAAAGCAAGCTGCCATGTGTGGGCTGACCTATGGAGAGGCCCATATGATCAGGAACTGAGAGTGGTTTCCAGCCAACATCCAAGGAGAAAAATGAAACCCTCAGTTCAACAACTTTCAAGAATCTGAATCCTGCTAGTAACTATATGAGTGACCTTGGAAGCGGATCCTTCCCCTGTTGAGCCTTCAGATGAGAGCACGGGCCTGGCCTACACATTGATTACATGCTTGTGAATGATTCTGAGGCAGAAAACTTAGCTAAGCTATGACTGGATCCCTGACCCACAGAGATGATGATTTGTTTTAAGCCACTAAGTTTTGGGGGATAATGTGTTATGTAGCAATATATAACTAATACAAGTGTATAAAAGAAGAATACAATTCAACTAGCTCAGCTTCCAGTCTACTGCACTTTCTACCACCCGATGTGATTTCTGGCTCATAAGGATCTTTCATCTAGAAGCCACGGGAGCATCTGGCTAGAGGAGTGAAGTCCCAGGGTTTTATTTCAATAACTACATGTTTTCATGGTCTGACTACAGCCTTGTGTTTGTTCTCTGCAGCTTCTGTCTCTACCTCAGACAGACTTAACTGCTGTTTCTTATCTCAGCAGACCTGTGTCTTCCTGCCTCCAGGGCTTGGCGCACTATCTTCTCTTAGAAACACTCTTCTATCTTGACCTGCTGATAGTCTACTCAAATTTCAAGGCCAGTTCAAAAGTGTTCCTTCCTTGTTTTCCTGGCTGGCAAGATTCTTCTTCTTCTCTGAATTTTCCATATATATTATATATATTTCATGTATATATATACACACACACACACACACAGACACATACATATATATGCCCTACTCTGTGCCAGGGGGTATTCTCAAGGATAAAATGGCAAATAACATTCCCTGCCTTCATTTATTTTATATTTGATAATTAATTGTAGTGTCTACTGTTGGCTTTGCAGTAGAATTACTTTATGCAAATATTATGTACCTCAACTCGATTATCAATTCTGAGGGCAATGATACACATAGCCCCTGTGATGTCTATAGTAACAGAGTCCCAAAGCAGAGTAAGTGTTTGTTATGGACCGAACTGTGACCCACCACAAATTCTTATCTCAAAACCCTAACCCCCAATATGATTATATTTTCAGAGATAGAGCCTATAAGGAGGCAAGTAAGGTTAAAATAGATCATAAGGGTGGTTCCTAATCCAATAGGACTGGTGTCCTCACAACAGGGGGAGGAAATACCAAGGATGCTCAGGCACTGAGAAAAAGACCCTAAGAGGACCTAGCAAGGAGGTAGCCATCTGCAAGCGAAGGACAGAGGCCTCAGGAGAAACCAAACCTGCTGAAACCTTGACCTTGGACTTCCGGCCTTAAGACCTGTGAGAAAATACATTTCTCTTTAAGCCCCCAGGCTGTGCCATGTTGTTATGGCAGCAGAAGCAGAATAGTCCTGTCATTGACAAGACTGAGCCAAGTAGTGTAGTCGACTAAGTAGGTCCACAGTAGCACGACAAAGTTATAGGCCAGAGGTATCCAATCTTTTGGCTTCCCTAGGCCACACTGAGAGAAGAATTGTCTTGGGCCACACATAAAATATACTAAACTAATGATAGCTGATCAGCTTTTTAAAAAAGTTTCATAATATTTTAGGGAAGTTTACAAATTTGTGCTGGGTTTCATTCAAAGCCATCCTGGGCCACATGCAGTCTGTGGGCCACAAGTTGGACAAGTTTGCTATACGCCGTGGGCTCAGACACATCTGAATTTCAATTCTGTCTCTACCCAAAAAAATTACTCGTTCTTGTTGAACCTCAGTTTTTCTTGTCTATAAAATGGGGTTAATCCTCCCTGTATTTCACTGTTACCACAAGGAAGATATGAGGTAGTGTTTGCAAAGTGCTTGTCATAAACTTAATGTAGAAAAATGTATTACCTCTTCCCTTCCTTCTTTGCTCCTCCCTAGGGAGAGAGATGGAATCAGTAAGATGGCCAGGCCAGATATTTGGAGCCTGTGGCAAAAGGAAAATCCATCATACTGATTCATTCTATTTATTTAAAATCTTGATGGGTTTTTCATCAGAGTTTTTTGCCTTAATATTTATTTTTAAAAACATTTTGTGAAAATATTTGTCTTGATTACTGATTTTTTCTTTTTTTAGCTCTCCCTTTCAATTTTTGCACCTGAGACAAGTGCCTGGCTCTCCATACCCTAGTTGGGATCCTGGATACCTAACTAATTAAGAAAGCCTCCTTTGGCCCGAGCACAAAGCTAACCAGGATTCTTTTGTAATATCACTAACTCCAAGAGTCCCTGTACCCCAGATGCTGGCAGGCTGTTGATGGAACACTTTGGTCTGCAATGCAGAATGATTCTCTCATCATTTGGGGATGTAGGGCTTTTCTTATAGCATCAGGGTAAAATTTTTTTCTTTTTTTTCTTTTTTTCTTTTCTTTTTTTTTTTTTTGTCTGAGATGACCTAGCAAGGGGCCCTGGTTGGAACAGAGATGAGCTTCCTACAATGGGATGTTTTCCCAGTCTTAATGTGCTTTGCCTGTTTCCCTGAGGAATTTTAGTGAACTTGGAGAAAAGGAACATGTTAGCAGCACGTGGGGCTGGCCTGGGAAAGGCTCTGCCAGCTCCTGATGAATCCCCATTTTCTGGCTGAGAATCCTTGCCATGCCTTCTGTATATCATACCTGTATGTTGAGGTTTGTGCCTCTCCCACCAGGCTGAGAGCAGCCGGAAGACATGAGATCATAGCAGATCCTTAACTTTCCTGCCTTGCACAGGGTCAGCGAGGAGAAAGAGGCAACGGGAGAAAGAGAGAGGAGAGGGAAGGTGTTAATTAGGAACCTCCACAATGACAGAACTATTAATAATAGGATATATGTATATATGAAAGGGAGTTTATTAAGGAGAATTGACTCACTATCACAAGGTAAAGGAAGTCCCATGATAGATCATCTGCAAGCTGAGGAGGTAGGAAACCAGTGGTGGCTCAGTCTGAGTCCAAAAGCCTCAGAAGTAGGGAAGCCTTCAGTCTGTGGCCAAAGGCCGGAGAGCTCCTGGCAAACCACTGGTGCAAGTCCAAGAGTCCAAAGGTTGAAGAACCTGCAGTCTGATGTCCAAGGGCAGGAAGCATCTAGCACGAGAGAATGATGAAGGATGGAAGACTCAGAAAGCCAGCTTATTCCACCTTCTTCTGTCTGCTTTGTTTTAGCCACGTGGGGCTGGCAGCTAATTGGATGGTGCCCACCTACATTGAGTGTGGGTCTTCCTCTCCCAGTCCACCGACTCAAATGTTAATCTCCTCTGGCAACACCCTCACAGACACACCTAAAAACAATACTTTACCAGTTATCTAGGCATCCTTCAAACTAATCAAGTTGGCATCTAGTATTAACCATCACAGGAGGAGAAAGAGAAGTTTAACTAATGTGTTTATACCAATGTTGGCTGTGGTGGTGGTAAGAGCCGACACTCACTGCCAACCAGACAGAAAGTGAGCACTTTACCTGTGGACCATCTACACCTGACAATCACTCTATGAGGTCTGTCCTATTATTGTGTCATTTTAAAGAAGCCAAAAGTAAGATTTAAGGATATTATATAGTTTACCTAAGGCCATACAGCTACTGAACTTCAGAGGAAGTGCTTAGGCAAATGCTTGGCCTATTTAATGATAGTTGGTTGACTTTTGCATTCAGCTTTTCTCTAGATGTGGTTTCCCCAGGGTCTGTCAGAGATCACACCTTGGAGTCACTGAGCAGCTGTGCCATTTAGAAAGCTGTTTACTTCCTGGAGTCAAAATCCTGTCTAACTCACATTTGTTAGTAAGCTCTTTTATTGAATCATGTGAAATTTGAATGATATCAAATTTCATATTGTCCAGAGCATAGCAATTATAGTTTTTAACTGCTTAAATGAAAAAAATATGAAATCTGTTATTTGTCTACATTTTTGTATTTTATTAACCACAAAAGCAGGTGTAAATATTTGTAATGAGAATGTGGAGATATGGGTGAGCCATATTATTTATTCCATCCATAGTCTACTGAGTAGATTACTTTACATAGAGCTGAGACTCCATGATACACTTGCTCTACTACAGTCCACCTGAGGATCCAGGACTCACAAATCAGAAACCACTATTCTATAGATGTCACCTTTTTGTTTAGACATGCTTTCCTGTTTTGCAATGGTTAATGTTGTATTCACGTGAAATTCCATGCACAGGGCCCCGATGTATGATGCAAAAATTGTCTTAGATTTATAATGCTATTTGGACACAGAAGGTAATAAAAAGTGGAGGAAAGGGGGCAAAAGGAGAAGGTGCAGGGGGAAAGAACAGGGAGTGGCAGGAAGGAGAACTGTATCATACAAAGATCGCAGGATTTTCCACTAGAATGACCAGGTTTGTGTTCATGGGCTAGTAAATTCCTTGAGACTCAGGTTTTTTCTACTGAAGCTAATAACAAAACCTCTTTTAAGGAGTTATTGTTTGGATTAAATAAGACAAAATGCATAAGGGTGCTTGTTAAATTGGCAAGCCTGGTACACATATTAATTCTTATCAACCTTAATCTGAGTTCTCAGGGTCATCCAAGGCCAAGATGATGATTGATTTGGTGCCCAAATGGGATGGAATCTCAATGCATCAGTGTTCAGATATTGGTCTACTTGTTAAATGCCTGATTTTCCCACACTAAAGGTTATATTCTAAAAGCTGAAGGGAATCTTAAGTGATAATTTGATTTTGCCTATTTTCTTCATAAGGAAGGTATTATTATCTCCATTCCACCCAAGAGCAATGATGGTCAGGGAAGTTAAATAACATTCAAGGCCTCTGAAGCTTATGAAACCAGGGGTGGTCTGGACCCAGGTCTGTCTGCTCCTTTGAGGTCTGTGTGCTAGGTGTGGGAACATGCACTAGACTTACCAGAACACCCTTCAAATGGAATCATTTACAGTAACCTAGCACTCTACATAATATGTAAATTTGTAGCACTTCCTGGACTAGCTGCTTCATTTTACCTGTTTTACTTTTCTTTATTAGCTGCTCAGCAATACTTAACAGGACGGTAGGCAATTTGCAACACTCAGAAAATTCCCATATGTTGGGTTTCCCACCCTACTCTAATTTAAGAACAACAACAAAATTTTCTTGTATCTCATTTCACTTGTGAGCACACAATAGCTATTTTCCTATCTGAGAAGAAGAGTTACAAAACCAGGGCCTAGAAAGAAGTGGTGCTAATATTGCTATTTCTTCTGTATTTATACACTGGTCTTTTCCCAGTGGACAATTTATCCAGAGACAAAAAACACATCCCCAGCCTAGCCATGGTAAAATAAGCAAGCGAGCAAACAAACAAGCAAAAAGGCATAGGTCACTCAAGTGGAAAATCCTGCAATCTTTGTATGATACAGTTCTCCTTCCTGCCACTCCTTATTGTCTCCCTTGCACTTTCTCCTTGTGTCCCTTTTCCTCCTCTATGACCTACTGTGTCCAAATAGCATTCTAAATCGAAGACAATTACTGGACCATGCATTGGGGCCCTGTGAGTAAAATTTCATGTAAATACAATATCAACCACTACAAAACAGGAAAGTACATCTGCATTAAAAGGTGACATCTAAAAGGTGACCTTGTAATAGGTACTACTAAAAAGTACCTTGTAAATAAGCAGCTGCTTCTCCAACACAAGCTGTTAAAAACATTGAGAATGGAAATCACCATTATGGAAGGATTTTACATGGGCCATTCAATCCAAAGGTTCAGTCAACTCTAGAAAGCCTAATGACATGTAATGTGATATAGTAAAAAATAATCATATAGTTTCAGAATAAACTTATTCTCCTGCCCCCTTTCTTCTCAATACACACATACACATACACACACATGCACACCCACATGACCTCCAGGGCCACTGAGTAATGGGCTACCATGGAATAAATTAGTCTCTCTGGGTCCTGTTTCCTCAATCCATAAAGTGGAGTAATAATTCAAAGGGTTGTATAAGAACTAGAGAGAAAGAAAGTGGCTGGTCTAGCATTCAAAAGACATAATTAAAGTACAACTATTATTAAAGTTAGTAACAGAGAATATTCTTAAAGTAATGGGGCAATTTATGACAAGGAGTTAATATAGTCAACATGAGCCAAAGCATAGAAGCAAGCCACTGACTCCATCACCACCGAAATGCAGCTAGGCAGCATAACTATCTGCAAAGCAAAGGATCATGTGGATCCCGTGGACCAGTGGCTGCAGCTATGAAGGTGTGCACCGTCTTCCCTGAACCTCCTCCTTCTTCTCTACCTACACAAATGGATGACAGAATCTCTTCATAAGTTAGCAGAATATTCAAGGAAGGCAGCAAGGGAGTATGAAGTTGAATGCAAAGTAATGTAACGCTAACTGTAGAACTAAAGCAATGGTGAAGGACTCAGTTTAAGACATGGCACCTCCTAAAACATTACAGAGCAGGATGTATCCTGATTGGGTTTCCCATACATGGATTGGTTAAATCTTGCATGAAGCAGTAAGTGGGAGCACTTATCTTCTTGGCTGCCTCTACTGACTCTGACACTAGGCAATCTATAGATTGCATCATCAGGAGTATCGAGATTGGAGCTCAGGCATTAACACCACAAACCTCCTCATTATTGGCCAAGCACAACCATGTCACCTGGATTTTGAACATGTCATTTAAAACCTGAGACATCCACATAGCCAAATAAGAGAACTGGGGAATGTAACTTTGAACTGAGGGAGTGCAGCAAGGTGAAGGGAATGTCCTGGAAAAGATTCCAGGAAACATGGAGGCACCAAATACACAGGAGGAAATAATCCAAATCATAAGCACAAAAGTAGGAGCCTGGAGTCCATGGGGTGATGAGCAGCTGGCCAGTATGTCACCAAGAGTGAGAGATGAAGTTGTTGGGAAGTTCTTGAATTTCAGGCCAATGGGTTTATGTCTAAGGCTCTAACAGCTGCTTGGTCAGAACGTTTGTGTCCCCCCAAATTCACATGTTGAAACATAATCACCAATATGATCGTATTAGGACATGAAGTCTTTGTGAGGTGATAAAGTCATGAGGGCAGAGACCTCAAGAATAAGGTTAGTGTCCTTATAAAAGAGACCCCAGAGAGCTGTCCTGCCCCTTCCACCACGTGAGAACAGTATGAAGGTGCCATCTATGAACCAGGACTCTGGCCCTTACCAGACACAAAACTGGCCGATGCCTCGACTTGGACTTTCCAGCCTCTAGAACTGTGAGAAATACATTTCTGTTGTTTATGTGCCACCAGCGTATATTTTATTACAGCAGCCCAAACAGACCAGGACAACTGCATTTTGCACAACTTCAGGGTTTCATTCACAGAGCTGTCAGTGACAATAGAATGTTCTGGAGTTCAGCAGGCCACAGTCTGCATGCACATCAGCATGAGGTGAAACTCTCTACAACTTAACCTAGAAGTTTGTCAAATAGTTTTGAGTCTACACATGACTTGTTGCCAGAGTTGAAACAGGGGAAATGTTGTCACATATGGTAAAGGCCTTAAAGTGATATAGTAGTCTTATGGTTTCTTCTCAAAAACTGTTTATTATTATTTGATCAACATACACAGCACTTAGTTTAGGGCTTCACATTTAGCAGAAGCCCACTGTGTGTTTGTAAATGAATGAACTAATGAGCAATGAAGTGAATGAGTGAGTGAAGGAGCAGCTAAATATATTTCAGAATAAAGAATGTTCTAGAAAACATGCACAACATGCTACTGACCCAAGACAACTGGATTTGTCCTACTGCAGAGTAGACTGGTTTAAATATATCCCCTTGTAATTATATAATTCTTTTTTAATTGCCACATATTTTATTATTGTTGCACACTGTATAGAACCATTCTTATAACTATGTTTAACAACTCCCACACACCTTGCCAATACTGTAAACACGTTATCTATTACTATTACTTCATGTTGGATTGCTTTCTGTGGATGAATTCCAACAACAACAACAATAATAACGGCTGCTTCATTTATTTTTGCTTTTTGAGATGCGGTCTCACTCTGTTGCCAGGCTGGAGTGCAGTGGCGTGATCTCGGCTCACTGCAACCTCCACCTCTCAAGTTCAAGCAATTCTCCTGTCTCAGTCTCCCAAGTAGCTGGGACTACAGGCACATGCCACCATGCCCAGCTAATTTTTGTATTTTTACTAGTGACAGGGTTTCATAGTGTTGGCCAGGATGGTCTCGATCTCTTGACCTCGTGATCGGCTCACCTTGGCCTTCCAAAGTGCTGGGATTACAGGCGTGAGCCATCGCATCTGGCCTTGAGTTTTTATTATAGGCAAGACATTGTGCCAGATGCTCTATACACATCTTCCATAATTGCTATGCATTAAGGCAAAATTTCTATTGTAATTTCACTTTATAGATTAAAATATTCTAAATTTGACCAAAGTCATATGGCTAAAAAGTGAATACGAATAAAGATCCCCACCCAGATCTTCCTACTACATGCTTTTCTTATTTTCCAATTTGCTAAGAATTACTGAGTTAACAGACATAAAAAATATTTAAGGCACTTGATATAAATTATCTAATTTATCCTGCACTGCAATAGCTCCATGAATTTAATCAACAAACATAGCACTGAGCCATGAATTTGGTCTTCAAGGACAGGCAGGAGAATGGCCACTGTGTAATTTCATCAGAAGTCATAAATTCACTATTAATCCTGTACAGCATCACTAGAGGTTTATACTAATTCTGCTCTCTCTTTCCTTGGAAGCCCAGTAGTATCTACTCCCTGTGATCTGCAGCAGGAACTAAATCCCACAAATGACCATGCCACTTCCCAATGTCAGCCTTCCTTGGCCATCTACTAGGAACACCACTATTGCTAGTTGTGTCTATCAACCCCTTCCCGATCTAATCCCAATCAGTCCACTTTGCCAGCCACATGCCTGGCCACTGCTCCCAGCTGCCACTGCTGGAACATGGTGCATTACTAGAAATTTCAGAACATCCCACTCCTTTGCTTTGCCACATTCCTTCCCTCTGCCTGAAATGCCAACAACAATCTCTTATTCATTTTATTTTATGACTCATAGGGCTATTTCAAGGTCCATGAAGACAGGAAATATATTTTTTAAATCATTGTATCTTCATATCCAGTGTCTGGCACATAGTAGGTTTCAATAAATATTTGCTCTGGATTAGTTCAAGGTAATAAAAATCACATTTTCTGGGAAAACTCCCTGAGGTTCAGGAAAAGTCATTCCCTCCTCCACGCTCCCTTGAGGCCTTGATATTCTAATTGCCACATTGTTACACAATGACATTATTTGTTTCCCAGTCTTTCTGCAGGGCTAGACCCTGCGCTCTTGGGTGGCAGAGACCAGATCTTACTCATATTGGATCCCTAACACTCAGAACAGAGCCCGGCTTATAGTAAGCCTTCATAGATTTCCTGGAATTGAAAATATAATTCTAAAGCAACCACATGAGGTGAGCAGGGCGGGTATTATGCTTCTCATCTTACAGATGAAGAAACAGGGACCTAGGGAGAAAAAACAAGGTCTTCACCCAATTTCCATTTGAAATCAGAGGCCCAGCCGGGGATAGCACACAGGTCTCCCAATCCCTAATTATTACAAAGCTCTCTTGGCCACTACATAGAGGAGGCTAGGCACCTCTCTTTCTGACTCAACAGCAGAGGTTGCTTCGAGACTGTTCCTAACACAGGCCAAGTGTCTTCCTGGGGTAAGACTGGATTAGGGGACCCTGCTCGGTCAGTGGTCCTGGTGATCGCCTAGGGAAATAGATCTATTCTCCTGGGATCTGGGATTGAATCCTCGGCAGGTTTGTGGCGAGCAGGATGGTGAGAGGTGCTGGAAGGCACGGGGCCACTTCTTAACCTTCCTTTTAACTCTGTGCTGCTGGGTGGCAGCTTTATAGTCAGTGTCCTCTCCATCCCTGGCCACATTCCCAGGACTCCTGATCATTAGAGTGGCTGTTGTCCCAAGTGGACATGATTATAAATAGCTCCCTTCTTTTACTGAAAGTGTCCTACAGTGGACAATAAATAATTTAGTCCCCTCTCCAGTGGAAAATACACTACACGCATGCAAAAGCTCAGAGAGCTCCAGGAGTCGTCCCAACTCCCCTTTCTCAGTTCCTTGGGATTTTTTTTTTTTTTTTAAATTTGTCCTCTACTAGATCGCTTCTCATTCACCAGGATATCTTAGATCAAGGGTGGCCTTTGAAGCCTCTGCCTGAGTTCAAGCCCCTTTCCTCCTGTGTTCCTGTCGAAGTCCGCGGACTGGAATCTCCCAAGGAAGTTAAGAATAATTCGGGGGATGGCGAAGGGGGGGGTGGGGTGGGGCGTGAAACTGCAGCCTTCACCTGGCTAACAGAAGAGGACTCAGGATGCCCAGCACCCTGGATGGGACCCAACAGCGCTCCCTGGAGGTGTGGGTGCAAGGTTTTGTCTAGCTTGGCCTCCAAGGTCCTCCAGGCAATGCCCTGGGAAGGGAAGAATTAGTGATTAAATTTGACCTGAGTCAAAAGATGCCTTCAGTTCCTCTTCTGCTGAAAATACTAGAAATACAAGCCCACGATGTGGGGATCGGGGGTAAGCGGTGACACCAACTAAAGGAAGCAATGGATTTCCTTTTAAATGGAGAGGAGGATGTCGGAGAGATACCATGAAACGAATTCTCGAAACTCCAGGCAGCAATACCGATGCAAGCACATTCTTCCAAAACAGAGCTCCTCGTTCAGGGCCACATCTGAGCCTGGGGGCCCAATGCTCACAGCGTGCCTGGCTTTCTGGGGAAAAGCGCCAGGAGCATGAACGAGCTACGAAGTGCTGGAGCGGGCGCTGCGGGAGCAGCGTGTGGGGAATCGCTCGGGAGTCGCTGCTGGTAACCCCGGCCCAGCCGCCCGCAGCGGGGCGCGCAGCCGAGACCCAGCGTGCTGCGCCCGGGGCCCCGGGCCGGCCGCGGAAGGATATTTCACTTTGTTTACCTCCCCGTCCGGACGAGGGAGCTGCGAGGCCGGGGCTGGCGCCCCCGGCACGGAGCTGCAATGGCAGCGGCGCGGGGAGCCGCCCGAGGACTGGCAGCGGCGGGGCTGATTGATGGGCGCCCGGCGCAATGAGGGGGGCCCGGGCGGGGGCGGGGCGGGGCCGGCTCTGGGCTGAGCCAGTCGCGGGGGCGGCGGGGGGGGCGGAGGCTCCGTGGAAATGTGTCGGTGACATTGAATGGGGAGACCGAGCGCGAGCGAGGCGCGCGCGCGCACACGCGCACACACGGCCCCGCTCGCTCCGAGATCCCCGGCCACGTAAGTAACTATTAATACCGCCTCGCCGGGGGATGCGGGCGTGCTGAGCGCGGGGATTGGCCTCGGGCACCGTCGGCCGTCCCCTTTAATTTTTAAATACACGGTCCCCTCTTTTCTCTGAGGGGGCAAGCAAGAAATCAAAGAAGGAGGAGACAAGCCGTCAATTTTTCTCCAAAACAAACCCCACCGGGCAATTTGGTCTCGGGGTAGGGGGAGACGGGGTGATTGCAAATTATTCCAGGAAGAGATCCAGTTCTCCAGCGGGAAAGGGGCAAAGGAACGCCGCGCGTTGGAAAGGCCAGGGACGCAGCTCCCTTTGCAGCGCCCGCAGGAGCCCCGCAAGCTCGTGCCGGCGAAATCGGAGACCGCCGATCTGTCCTCGTTCTCTCCTGCACGTCTGGCTGCATTCGGAGGAAGACCCGGGGCGCGAGCGAGCGGCGACAGCATGAGCCTGTGCTGACCTCCGCGCGGCGGGCCGAGCCCAGGGCTTTGTCGCCGTACCTGCGCCCAGCCCGCGCCGCAACTCTGTGCCCAGCTTTTGCAATCTTTTGTTGGCAGCGCTGACCGCTCCAAGTTAAATGCTCCCTTGCAATTTTTCTTTTTTTTGTTTGTTTGTTTAATTTTTGGAGAGCTCGCGATCTTGGAAAAGCCTCAGACGCCATCTACAGTTAAAACGTAGGTAACTGCCCTCTCCTGCACCCCCCCTTACACGCCCCCCACCCTTTCCACCAAAAAAAGGGGGTGCAGCGCGGATTCTGGCTGCCGTGCGTCGCCAGCCGGTAGACCCGTGCTTGTTTCCTTTCTCTTTTTGTTTGGCTTCTAATGCGTTGGGACTGAGCCGCCGCCGTGAGCGCCCCGAAGACTGCACAAACTACCGCGGGCTCCTCCGCCCCGTCTGCGATTCGGAAGCCGGCTTGGGGGTCGCATCGGGAGCCCTGGCGCTGCAGCTCCGCACCTTAGCAGCCCGGGTACTCATCCAGATCCACGCCGGGGACACACACACACAGAGTAACTAAAAGTGCGGCGATTCTGCACATCGCCGACTGCTTGGGGTAACAAAAGGACCCGACTTGCCTGCCGACCGAGGACCCCCGGGAGCCGGGCTCAGAGCAGACGAGGTATCCGGCGGCGCCCATTTGGGGGCTTCTAACTCTTTCTCCACGCAGCCCTTCTCCTGTCCCCTCCCCTCTCGCTCCCTTTTAAAATCAGTGGCACCGAGGCGCCTGCAGCCGCACTCGCCAGCGACTCATCTCTCCAGCGGGTTTTTTTTTTGTTTGTCGTGTGCGATCCTCACACTCATGAACATACACAGGTCTACCCCCATCACAATAGCGAGATATGGGAGATCGCGGAACAAAACCCAGGATTTCGAAGAGTTGTCGTCTATAAGGTCCGCGGAGCCCAGCCAGAGTTTCAGCCCGAACCTCGGCTCCCCGAGCCCGCCCGAGACTCCGAACTTGTCGCATTGCGTTTCTTGTATCGGGAAATACTTATTGTTGGAACCTCTGGAGGGAGACCACGTTTTTCGTGCCGTGCATCTGCACAGCGGAGAGGAGCTGGTGTGCAAGGTAAAGGGCCGGGGGGTTGCTTTTTGCCTTTGGAAGGGGCCCAAGGGAGCGGGAGGGCGCCAGGCCCTCGAGTCTGGGAGAGGGAGATTCGCGGGATAATTACCGTGGCCTTATTAAATGGGTTTATTTATTTATTTGCTCAGGTTCGATAAGTTGCGAAGTTTTTAGACCGTTTCAGACAATGGGGCGGGCTGCAGTGGGGGCGTTTCGGGGAGAGCCCGGGGAGGGGAGGGCGGCGGGACTGCGCGGGGGCCGCGGACACGCGTGCACCGAAGGCTCCAGGAGCTCTCTGCGCGAGGCCGGGTCCCGCTGCCCGGGGGGGATTTCTTCCTGTGTCTAGCACCCTCCCCTTCCAACAAGGATTAGGGAATCCCCCGGTAATTTTAAGACTGATGACTTTGTTCCTTTCGCAGCCATTGTTCTTAGCAGCGGGCAGGTGTTAAACCTTTGTTCCGAAGGTGCCCTTTAAAACAGACACACAAAGGTGCCCCCTCTGGCTGAGCCCAGGGGCCCAGCGCAGGGAAGGAGTTTACAAAGACCTTTCTTCTGCCTGGAGCCTTGAAAGGAGGGTTGGGGTGGAAATCAAAGCCGGGGCACTTTCTGCTGAATAGTGAATGCTTTGGGTCCTTCTCTCTGGTCTTGGTCTCTCTCCCCATCTCTAGACTTCCCTGCCTGCTCATGCCCCCTCTTCCGTTCCCCCCTGAACACACACCTTTGCCTATAACGTTAAGAGGCTCCCGTTTGGAGCCCTAGGGATCGGCAGTGGTAATACCACTGCGATGGACACTTCGGTTTCCTTTTTTGTCTTTAACCCTGAACAGTGACTGGTTTATGTATATGTGTGTCTGTTTATCTTTGTGTGCACCCACCGGGCCCCAGACAAGTGGATGAGGGGCGAAATAGTTGCAAAAAAGAAAATACAATAGAGCATACTACTACCCAGAATTGGACATAGATCAAGGATTCATTGTCACTTAATTTTAGATTTGCTGGTTTTTTTTTTTTTTTTTTGAGGGGGTAAGGGGAGAGTGGGGGACCCATTCTGCCTTTGAAATGGTCACTGGGCACGGTTGTGCTGCAAATAACACATCGCGCTTTTGCCATTCACCACAGACTACTTTGTGGACTTGCCTTATTTCATAGTGGACTGGAGTATTTCATTGCAAAATTTGGGTTTAGTGGAGATCTCCAGTCAGTTTTGCGATTGTTCAGCCCTTAGGCGGAAATCGGAGACTCTTTAAATGTTGCCCTTTGCTTGTACTGAGCATTTGGTATTTTGCATCTTCTCTAAGTTATTGAAACCCAGAGTAACTGTGCCCGGTTAACCAAAATTCAGTAGCTGGATTGAATTCTCAGAAGTCTGCAAGGTTGCACAATAGGATAGTCATCCTTTGAAATGAATGAATTCCACAGAACTGCCACTCTTGTATGAAATATGCACAATCACCCAGCAGTGAATATTTTCATTCCTTTTGCTCAACTTCAGTACAGGGTTTTAATATTTTTCAAAGACTGGAGATGCTTTTAAGTATAGGGACTCTGCAGCCAAATTCTGCAGGGGCATCTGGCTGTTACTTCTTTGTTTAAAATCAGAGGTGACTCTGGCCTCTGCTCATTCTTTCTCCAGATTTTGCAAGACATATTTCACTTTGGGCTGACCTTACGGTGTCATTTGCAGACTTGCGCTCTGGCCTCAAATTGGACTTAATCTGCTGGTTTAGTTATTGCAAAGATTGAATCAGCCCCTCACCAATTACAGTGTGGCTGCAAGTGGATTTAAGTGCAGTATCATTGTTCTGCTTGACAGAGGTCATTGCTTTAAGACACAGCAGCTTCTGTTTTCCTGACTTTTTACCATGGATGATGTGGGTGACTTCTTATGCAAGCATAGTTGTGTATCTAAGAAGCTCCAAGAGAGTTTTATAAGGCTGCTTCTCTGAACTGCCCTGAGAGATATATATACTGTGGTGTCTTAGCTTACTTTAAGGCTCAGTGAAATCTACACATTGAATCCAGTTCCTTTTGATGTCTTAGAATAGAAGGTTCATGTTTCCTAGCTGTGTGTTGACCAATGAAAAAATTCTTTGCAAAAACAGATCAAATGTAAAGATGCTGTTTATTATAGGGGACTGCGCAGAGAATTCCACAGGACACTATTTGGAGGAATACAGATTCCAGAGTCATTTAAACAAAATAATCAAGGCTGCTTATTGTCTCCATGTGCCTACTTTTGCTAGATGAATGAAGGCGCTTTAAGGAGTCTTTAACTGTATGTTTTCATGGAGATACTGGTAGCTACTGTGCAGATTGACATAATTACTATCTTGGCAGAATGGATACTTTTTTTTTTTGCAAATGTTATTAATGATGGCCTAATCTTACTGCCTTATCTGAACTGTCACATTACATAACCAAGGCTCCAAATTAAATATGTAAAGAAGCTGGCACCAGGCTTGTGGCTTGATTTTGCACGTGAAGATGATGGTTTAAATACCAGTCCAAGCCCCTAAATGCCCCTGATAGCTACTAATAAAAGTTTGGCTCCTTCTCATGTGGGAAAACATAAGTACTTATTTTATTTTTCGTACTCTGTCCACCATCTTGGAATTTGGTCTCTTCTACAAAAGGTATGGCTACATTTGAAGCTGCCACAAATATGTTAGTTTTTTAAAAAATTCTGTCTCCAGTTTTTCAGCAGTGGAGCAGAATAATAGGCTAAAAGTGCTGAGCAAAAGTCACCTTTTATGTTTTTGTAAATGCACCTGGAAACAGGAAGTAGATTATAAATAATCATAACTCTGTGAGCACTGGCGACAGAAGCTGCAACCTGGTATTTCAGAACACATCATCTTCATTATATAATGCAGTGTTTACGTTAGCCACTGCAAAGCTTATTACTCCTTGAAATTTTTGAGGCTTCCCTGGGTTTCTGTTGCCTGCAGTCAAGGTGATAAAGTTGATTCAAGCATTTCAGATTCCTAATTGAACAGGCCTCTTAGGTCACTGCTCTTGGGTCATCATTTGACAGTATCAGTGTGTGATTTGTGGTCTCTGGAGATGTTGAAGTATTCTTTCTTAAATTCTAGGTTATAGTGGCAGCAGCTGTGCCGCTTTTCTGAGATGCCTCATTATGGTTCATTCACAACATTACTGTTAACTTTGCTTCCTTGGCCGGGGTAGCAGCAACTCTCTTGAGGTTTTACATCCCTGTTTGACTCACAGATTTTGTTTCAATTTTTTGAAGCTTAGAGCAACTTAACTCATGGATTCTTAAATAGCAGTCTGTGGCCTTGGATGGGCTTCAGAAAGCCCGTGAATCCCCTTAAAATGAATCCGGTATTGCGCATGCATTTGAGAATGGGCATTGTCAGCTAAGAGGGAACAGAGCTTTTATCTGATTTTATGTGACATCAGGACCCAAAAAAAGGTTAACACTGTTCTAAATCAACACCTTCATTTTATGAAGAGGAGGGAGGTCCAGTCACCCTAAGCTCTTTATCCATCTCATCCAGATTATTGGTGGCAGGGCCAGGATTAGTGCTTCAAGGTTGCCGACTTCCAGTCCAGCATATTTCCTACCACACTGCAAAATGATGATCAAAGAAAGTATGCTCTGACTAGTGAAAAAGCGATGTAGGCAGCTAAATGATTGTGAACTGATAGCATGCAGTGTATTGTTAGGGCGTTCCTGCCTTAGATGCTTTCCAGCGAAGCTCACCCACGCATGCCCCTGGCTCACACACACACTGAATAGATTCATCTTACCCACATCCCAGGCAGATAGAAAAACCACATTCCAGACCCAGGGACTTGTATTCCTGATTTAGTGGAGGTCTTGAAATGAATGAAAGCGCTTTTTATATAACCTCAAAAATTCTCTGTAGTGTTAATTTCTGTTAGGTCTGTTTCAAAAGGTATTGATGGTGCCTTTTCTTTTTAAGCAACCCCACAATGAGTTGGCATTTCACAGGCTAATTTTGATTCATAGAAAATCATTGCATAACTGGTTCATTGAGTTAGATATCTGTGGAGGGAAGAGAGGAAGAAGCAATGCTGCTTCCCTATTCAGAAGGATTGTATCGTATTCCTACCTCTGCCACTGGGGGCTCGAGTTTTGGCTCATTCTCTGAGCCTCAGTTTCCATATCTGTAAAATGAAAGTATTGAATTGGAGACCATTAGGCAAAAGCTAGCTATTTATTCTCTTAGTTGCTCATGTGTTGTATAATGCCTGTTTATGTGCATTTCTTTTCTTTTTTTATTTTTGAAGGTAAATAAAGTGTTGTTGATGTCATTTGAGGTGGATCACTTTCTCTCCAATTTTGCCTTAGTTCTATAAACACACAATTGGGCTAGAGACAAAAATAATGAAAATTATTATTTGTGTACTGTATTACATTTTGCGAAGCACTATCACCTTCATTGTCTCATATAATCCTCCCAACACTGTGAGTCAAGTATCAGTTTCCCATGTTAGACCTAAAGATTTGGAGGCTCCGAGAGGTTAAGTGACTTGTTCAGTGCCACACAGCTGGTAAGAGGCAGAGCCAATGTGGTCTGGGTCCAAGTTCAGCATATTTTCTGTCATCTCAAAAGCCCATGCCTGTGGGAGGTGCAGCATTCTGTGTTTTGGTTGTACAAGAGGCACCTCTGACTTTGGTCTTACTGTTAATCCTGTCGTAGGTGTTTGATATCAGCTGCTACCAGGAATCCCTGGCACCGTGCTTTTGCCTGTCTGCTCACAGTAACATCAACCAAATCACTGAAATTATCCTGGGTGAGACCAAAGCCTATGTGTTCTTTGAGCGAAGCTATGGGGACATGCATTCCTTCGTCCGCACCTGCAAGAAGCTGAGAGAGGAGGAGGCAGCCAGACTGTTCTACCAGATTGCCTCGGCAGTGGCCCACTGCCATGATGGGGGGCTGGTGCTGCGGGACCTCAAGCTGCGGAAATTCATCTTTAAGGACGAAGAGAGGTAGGTCTCATTCCTGTCCAGACCTGGGTACTGTGATGGACTGCTCCTAACAACAGCTTCCTAGAAAAGTCTCGAATGGACATTTTTTTACTGTCTGTAGTCCAGATGAGGGGAAGGAATCTTAGGAGGGCAAAAGGAAGTGAATATTGCAATTTTGAAGTGTTTTGGGAAAACAAATAGCTACTATTCTAAAGGTGTCATCCGGTGCTCAAAGGACAGGTACCAGGATATTCTGTGACCCAGTGAATACGTATGATTGGGTGTCTTGAATTCCGAAGGTGGCTGCAAACCTCTGTGACATTTTCAATGCCAGTAAAGGCAGGGCCTTGAAAATTCTACCTGCAGAACACTCAGCACCCAGAATCAGTCATTTATAATTCATTCATCCATGCACTCATTCAGTAGCTCTTACCTAAGCTTCTATTAGGTATTAGTCACGATTCTCAGTACTATTAATATCTAGATGAATTAGATAGCCAACTGACCTACAGAGGAAATGCTACCAGCTCAGAATAGAGGTCCGTGCTGGGTGGGATGAGAACTGGGGTGGTGGGGACATGTCAGTTCTCCCTAGGACTTGGAGAGTCAAGGAAGGTTTTATAGGAGGGGTGATTTTGGAGCCAAGACTCGAAAGATGACTGTATTTCAGGAAATGTGGGAAAGACCGCATTCCAGGTGAGGAAACTGCTGATGCAAATGCATGGCACTGCAGAGGTCTTGGTTATTTGAGGAGACAGCTGGGCAGGATGCAGGCAACTGGGTTATGCCATTAACTCATTACCTTCTATTTAGCAGACCCCGCTGGGGCCCTGCTTTCTCTCCCAGCCGATTTTGATTATAAGAACCCCTTAAAGCCCTTTTTTTTCTTTTTAAGAATATGAGTTTAGAGTGACAGAGGCAACAAATCTATATTCATTGCTCACCGTAGTTCCTGAATGAGGCTCCACATAACGTGGAGACCAGCTCATATTTTGATCTTTGCTTGTGAATGCCTTTACCTTTATTAACAAACTGAGAAGGGGCAGCTGTTGGAAGATCTAGAGTGTGGAGCCACACTTACCTTTTCTCTTCCGCTCAGATGCCTCTGCCCGTGGAGCCTGGAGATGTTTCCCCTGGTTTTGCCTTTGATACCCTCTGTGATCGTGGATTGGTCCTCTGTCTGTTTCCACCTTCCCTCTACCAGCCTCATATTTCTCCTTCTGTTACCTTCTGTATGCTGTATTGGCTCTAAGGTCTTTTCAATTAATAATAAATTGGCGTATGTGCTTCTTTGAATATTCTCATTTAGAAGATGAATATATGTTAACCCCCAACAACACTGACAAAGGTATTCTCTCTACCCTTCTATGTTCCACCTTTCTTGGAGATTTAATAACTGCACCTACAAAAATAAGAGGTCATATTTGTTTACCTCTTACCATAAGGTTAAAGTTTAACTTAATTCTCTCTCCCTATTGGAGAAGTGAGTATCATCATGTCCATTGTATAGATGAGAGCTCCAAAGTGCAACGTGGTGAAGTTCCGAAGTGACGGACAGGAAAGAGCAGAAGTAAGGCCACATTCACTAGTAAGCCAGCTCTCAAGAAATTCATTTGTCTGCCAGAGGGCATGGGGACAGCAAATGCCCTCTGTCGCAGGGATCTGTGTTTTTAAGTGGTCGTCTTTGATTGTGTTTCCATAGGGAGGAACTCTCGGGCACCACCGAGTAGAAAGAATGGCCTGTTCAGGGATAGGACCCCCATAGTGAATACGTTTGTGCAAATGAGTAGAGCAGGGTGGAGGTCCCCAAGTCATAGAACATGGGAACAGAAGTGGACCCGGAGGTTGCATAGTCTGTGTGGCACGCTCTTGGTTTGCTGCCAGGAGGCAGAACTCCAGAGGTGAGAGCACACCCCAGTGCGCACAGCTAGCTAGGAGCCAGTGAAGCACAGCCAGACCTCACCTGGGCTGTGGCGGGCTTTTACTCCCACCCAGCCTTTGCTTCTCCTTTATGAGTGTGTCGTCACACAGCCAAAATCCTTGATGTCCCAGGACCCAGGGAAGAAGCTTCCACCCTCAGGAGTGTGTGCCTCTGACATTCCGTCTGGAAGTTATGTTTGACTTTTGTGAACGAGCATGACCCTGTCCGGAGATAACCAGAAAGGAGTATCCAGTGTGAATGTGAAACCAAAACAATTGCCTGGAGTAAACATGTCAAAGCAAAATCCTTTTTCATTTTAAGAGCATTTTCCAAGGTAAAAAGAGAATGTAAGGGACTGTAGGGAGATGGCCTATATAGTCCCTACAGCATGGTGTAGCCCCACAGCATGGTGGCATGTGTGATAGCCCCTTTGGCCATGCAGCCGTGTTGCCCCATGGGCCAGCCTTGTGGCTTATGCCCTGTAGGACCTTGGAGAAAATGATAACTCCTCCATCTGATCAGTGAGGTTACTTGGCCTCATGGCAGGGTCACCTTGCTTGCTTAATGTTGCACAGCCAGTCTGAGGGTGCAGCCAGCCTAGAAATCCTGTCATTTCATCCAGAGCTCTTCTTCCAGCCCAAGTCACGTGGAGGTCCCAGTGGGCTTGCCTTTCAGGAACATGACAAGTGTCTGTCCGGGCAGCTCTGAGAAGGTCACTTCTGTTTTCAAGGACATTTTGAATGTTCTCAGAGTAGCTGATTGATTGATAAAGAGCTTTTTTGTTTTTCTAAAATCCAACTATCAACTTTTTGTGAAAGGGGAATCATGCCTAGTCACCTTTGTCTTCTTGTTGTTTTGTATTTTAACCTCTGGATTCCAGAATGTGAAACTTCTGCTTTTTGTTCCACAATGTATTTCTCCTTCTCTGACTCCTGGCAGCATTAAGCTTCATGGCAGAGTCTCTTTTATTTGGCCTGCATGGTGGTCTACATGGAGCACATCGCCAGCACTTCCTGAGGGAAGAGTGTGAGGCCAAGTGTCAGGGGCCCAGGACCTCGTTGGCTCCATGCTTGCTGCTGGGAACTCTCATCTTCCATGCTAATTGCATCACTTTTAGTTGAGCTAAAGCTTCCTTCTCCCTCAACAACATCGAAAGTGTAAGGAAGCAATGGGTTAAATTTTAAAGGCTTTTGGAAAGCTAAACCATGGAGTTAATGTCTGTTTTCTAACCTTTTGGGCATTGGTCCCACGGTGAAAAAGCAAAGAAGCAAATTTGGGAAGTGCTGCTTTATTCATCTTCTGACCATCACACACCTCAGTCTTCTTCTCAGTGATGTGCTTCTTGAACTCTGGTGATCTGGAAAGCAGTTGAAAGTGCAGGCTTTACTTATGAAATTGGCTGAGGCCCACCTGGTGCAGAACAAGACCTGCCTATGGGCTGACTCCTCCTGCCTAAAGTTCCGATTGTGTGCCATCTGGGACTCTGCATCCATGGCCATCCATGGAAACGTTCTTAGTGGAACGCCTCCAGTCCAGTCCCCCACTGGTAGCTTTGCAGGCAGACACGGATGACGCCCAGCGTTATGTTTGGACCTGATGCCAGCATGCCTTGTGCTGCTGGGTAGAAATGGCAGTAGCTCAGAGTCTTCTGTTTCCATTTTACTTTGATTTGAGTTTTACGTTTAACTTCTGGCTCTTCTTAGCTACCTGATCTTGGATAAGTCATTGAATGTTTCTAAGCTGCGGTTCCTCAAAGCAGAAATAACAATGGCATTCCTGTCGGGCAGTTGTGAGGGTTAAATGAGACGATTCTGTGACTCACCGGGCAGGGCAGGCACTCATGAAGGGACAGCTGTTCCTAGAGTCATTGATGAAATAGTACCATCATGGGAGAGCAGTTCCCAGGACTCTGTGGGTTCTTGAAGAATTAAGTCGCTCACTTGGGCAGCCTATTCGGTGAAGACTGGCACCCTTGTGATATAGGGGTTCAGATTTAGGCCACATCCTCCTCTCTGTTTGGTTTAATTATAATCATTAAGTTAGTGCCAAAGGTCAAGTGCATCTGGTCTGGAACCTGAGGCTCAGAAAGGCCAGATTGACCATCTGTGCACTGGAGTAGGTGGCCGCAGGCACATGTAGGGAGTGGAGGATGGTACCCCACCGTGCCTGAATCAGCTTCTGTGTTGCAGGCCTTGGACTGCTGCTTCTCCTTCGTTCCCAGGGATGTTTGTGCAGGGCAGAGCCTGGTTCTTTTTGTTTATACTGCTGAAAAGGAAAACCTCAGGGCCCAGAGGCATTGAGCAGCATTTTGAGGAAGTGAATCTCCAATCCCAGTTGAACTCACCTGGCCACACCCTGTGCATCCACAGTTCGTGTAGTAAAATCTCAGATGGTCTGTGTGTGGTAGCGGCCACCCTGCCAGTTAGGGCTCAGAATCTGTTAGAAGGCAGTACCCACATCCCCAAAGTGCGTGCCCTGTGCACTCCGCCTCCCCGTCTCTGTTGTGGCATTGGGGTGACCTGCTTGATCAGTCTATTCTTAAAGCCCCATGTTTCAAGCCCCTCCAATTCCATTTTAATTCATGGGAAGGCCTGAGCTTGGGAGAAGTCCTGTTGCTTCTATATAGAGTCACAGCTGCTGTCTGGATTCCAATCCCTGTTCTTGCACTTGTTAGGAAAGGACCTTGAGAAATTACCTAAGCTTTGTGCCCAGACTGCCTCGTCTGCAAAGTGGAAATAACAACAAGGCTTCCGTCATGGAATTAAATGTATTAATACAAGGGAGCCCAATGCCTAGCACTCAGTCAGCCATCAGCAGACGGGAGCTCCTACCTAGCACACAGTCAGCCATCAGCAGATGGGAGCTCCTGCTGATGGAAGCCTCCTCTGCACTCAGTGTCGCTCTGTGGTCACAGGGCCAGTTCCCTGGCTCACTCAAGATGCGAAGAGCCCTTTGAGCAGGTGCACCCTTACGCTGCTCAAGGAAGGTGGGTGGGGCCTTGTTCCCACAGCACTTCCTGTTTGCTTTTGTCCATTGGATTTCTGTCTGGGTTCAAGGCTTCCTGCCATCCCTCTACCACTCTGCCTCCAGTCTCAGTTCAGTGTTGACATTTCCTTGCACAGAAGGACCCCATGTGAACTGAGAAACATGCCTCTTTACATGTTTCTTCTTTGGGTAGAAGATCTTTATCTCTTGATGTGACAGGTTTCATTTCCTCCGCTTTGTGGAAGCCAGTCAGTACCTGCTTCTGCAGGGTGGAAGCTGCGACTCTTTGCAGGAACTCAGTGGCCCAGGGGCTTTCGGTACAATAAACGCCACCTGCCCAGATTCACAGACCTGTGCCTCCCTGTGGGGTGGAGGCCTTTCTCCTTCCCCCACCAACAGAGGTCAAGGCACTCTTTCTCAGCTCTTAGTATCTTTATTGGCTCTAACTTTAGATCTTCAAGTTGCACCCGCCTCCATTGAGGTCTCAGTATCTAACAGAGTACAGAGGGCAGGCATCGAAGACCTGGAGACCAGACTCAGCTTTTCTTTCATTAAAAGCTGTGTACATTTTTTCAAGTTGTAGGCGCTTTGTATTTTGGGAAAATACCTTTCGTTTTTGCTTTGAAGGAAACGGAGCTCCTGGAATTCCCTTATTTATGAGAAACCCCTTTATGTACTGGAGGTATTGCCAACCCTTGGGGAAGGCTGGCGAGCCTCCTGTTCCCCAGGGTGGATCAGTGATCTCTCTCCCATAGCACTCCCTTTCCTCATCAGAGCTCATCTCCTACTGTATTCTGATGGTCCGTGTGTGCATCTGTAGACTGTCCTTGTCCCCTGCTCGGAGCTTCCTGGGGACATAGGCTGTCTCATGTTCACTGCTCCCGGAACAGGTTGGGCCTTGCTATTTGTTGACGGAATGTCTCCGTTTTTGAGTGGGAGCAGCTCAGATTGGATTCTAATGACAGAAAGAGAGAGGCAGGGGTAAGTAGAGTATTGGCGTCTAGGTCATTGCCTGGAATCAATGGGAGCCCAGAAAACTTATACATCCCCTATGGAGACACCTTTTCAAAGAGAGCTATTTTCAAAGTTTCCCATCAAGTGAGAAATTTACCCATCATTTCCCTTTTAATTTAATGATTTATGCAGAAGTGACATTTATTTAAGACATTGTTTTCAGTGTCTATGGCAGGCTGTAATTTTATTCATGAAGGGCTTTTCTAATCACAGTTAGAGAGGGGAGAGCTTCCTCCAGGTTCCATGCTTATAAGTAGACTAAATAGTAGGTATTCTTCAGCAGGATTTCTTGCTGGGCTCCTTACTGCTTGTACTTAGTAACTAGTTGATGGGCTAGTGTGGGTCCTCAAGCAAACCGAGCAGAGGCACAGTGGTCACATTTTTTTATTACTCCATTTAGCCCTATGGTCTTAGCCTGCCTTCTCTGAAATCATGAGAAGAGACAATGTATTAATGTGTTAAGTGCCCGGCACAGTGCCTGGTGCACTGTAGCTACTTGAATACATAGCCATCATTATTGCTATTGGGCACCCTCTGATGTCATTGAGCCTCATAACCCAACGGCCAGGAGATTCAATTATTTATTTAACAAATATCTATAGAGCACCTATTATGTGCCAGGCACTATTCTTGGTGCTGGGGACACTACAGAGTCCAGTGAGAGAGAAACCCTGTTCTCATGAGACCTACATTTCGATGAAATAATATCTAGGGCCCACCATGTGTTTTACCCATAACATGTGATTCACAAATTTAATTCTAATTAGCCACCATATTTAAATTAATCAATTTAAACCCAATGAGTAAGATACTCTTATTTTCACCGTTTTACAGATAAGAAAATTGATCCTCAGAGTCTAATGGCCAACCAGTGGCAGACCTGGGGTTGGTACCCAGGCCCCTGGCTCCAGAGCCCAAGCTCTCAAATACTAGGTTGTCTCCAGGAAGTAGACAACAGGTAAAATACCGTCCCTTATGCCCAACCCTGAGAAAGAATTTTCTCACGCAGTTAGGCAACAGGTGTGCACCAGGAGGACCTGACTAGCCAGGGTCAAAACTCGGCTCACAACTCGGTTTTCCTGAGCAGTCATGGACTGGGCCACCAATGAGCCAACCCTGCGGGCAGTCCTCTGTCCTGTTGTTCCATTCTGTGTTTTTTTTTTTTTTCCCCCCCAGGGAACTATACAATGGACTTCATTTCTTTTTCTATCCCCCATGCCTAGCACTGGACTTAGCAGTACTTAGGAATGTGTGACCGTTGATGCCATGGATATACAAATGGTCCCTTATGTCCCAGTGGCATGAATATCATAAGAGAAATCTACTAGCCATATAGACAGTGGAAGGGAGTGGATGGAAACTCATTTTCAATGTTTTTTTCTACTCAATACTCTTGGGAGTTTCTCTAAATCATGGAACTGAGTCCAGCCTATTTGAAATTTCTTTGGAATCTAGACATTGTACTGCCAAAGAAGAGTCTTGCCTAGACGCCCTGAACTCCAGATAGAATGTTGGAGTTGGGGGATCTTAGATACGGGAGTCATTCTATCTCGCAAACATTTATTAAGCACCTACTCTGTCCTACAGCACTAGGTGTTGATGGTACAGGAATCAGTACAAGAGAGTCCTTGTCTAATGGACGTAATCATTATTCAGTAGTTATTTAGCTGTAAGCATTATTTAACAGTTCCAGCAGTGGAGTACAGTGTGGAGAATGGTCGCCTCCGGGAGGTGATGAGCTCCTGTACGAGGTTGGCTTGAGTGCTATAGTAGAGATGGGGAGGTCCCAGAAGGCACGAGTCAAGCCAGAGGCACAAAGAACCATGTGTAGGGAGGGCTGTGCTGCTGGAGGGTCCCCTGTGCCAGGACAGAGATGAGGCTGAGTCCAGGGCCTGAAAGACACACCCCTCACCTCCAACTTGACGTGAAGCCCAGAAGGAACCATTGAAAGGTTTTTCTGGATGGCAGGGACAGGTTTGTGATTCTGGAAGTATATGTGAAGGATGGACTGGGTAATAGCAGCCGGGCATGGGTTCCAGGAAGAAGTGGCTCAAACTGAAACTGTGGCAGTGGGATTGAAGAGGTGGGGGCAACAAGTGGGGGTTTAAACCCGACCCTTTTATCTTTACAAAAAATGAGGAGAGTGTGCTTACTTAAGGTCCCAAATGTGTTAGTGGCACAGCCAAGAGCAGGACCCAGGTTTTTTGACTTGATCTCATTCATTACGTGACTAAGCACACATCTCCACAAGCCTGTGTGGGGCTCCCTGTCAAGTGCAGTGTCCCCATCTGGCCCTGCGAGTGGGTGCAGAGATGCACTCACAGGCCTCCCTGAGCTCTGTGAACTCCCACCCCACACCTGGAACAAGACTGGGAAAATTCTGGACCCTGAAGCACTCCTAAGCCACCGGGCAGGGCAGCAACACCACCTCTGGGTGCCTCTGGCCAGCACTGAGCCTGCGGAAGCTTTGCGGAGAGGCCAATCCACTGATATGGGGGAGGAGGGATTCTTCAGGAGCCATGGCTGAATGTCTCAATGCACGGAGTGAATGGAGTATTGCTGAGGAATTCCTGTCAGCGTGGCATCCTCTTTCTTGGGTTTCCCTTTCTGTTCCTATGGCGACAGGATGGACTTCCTCTGCGAAGCCCCGGCGGCCTGCAGGCTGTGCTTGTGTGGTGTCTGCATGGGGGCGTGGGAAGGTGTTCGGGTACAGTGAGACTCCCCTGTTCATCCAGGCACCATGGATGGGAGTCAAGGGCAGGAATGTGCACCTGCATGCGGACAGGGCAGGGGTTCTGTCGTGGCTGGGTAGATGGCACTGCAGAAAACACCTGAGTAGTTGAGTCAGATTGGGTTTCCCATCCCAACTGTGCTATTTCCAAACAAGTTCCTTCATCTGTCTAAGCTGCTGTAGTCTCCTGCATCAAATCAGTGTGAGCACACTCACCTTCCAGATTGTGTGGTGTTGTATATATATATATAGACATCTCTCCCTCCACCGCGATGCCCCGAGATGCTTCTCCTGTGGCTCACCTGTTGCTCTCCCTGCTAATTTGTGGGCCACTTGAGGTAGGAGTTGGGGTGGTTGTTCACTGACTCTACAAGACCTGGTGCAGAGGTGACTCTCAGAGGTGACTGTCGGAAAAGTCTGTGCATACATGAACCAGAATTAAATGAACGACAATTTATTTGGCATCGTTTAGTGGCCTGTGAAGTTCTAATGCAGCTGCCAGGCCGGCATGATGGTGCCAATGGTGCCAGGTGGTCCTTCCCAGGCCCTTGGTAGCAGTCGCCCCTGGTAGGACCCTGGCTTTCACAGCTGGACTGGCTGCCCAGAGTACTTTTTCAGTAACAGTCAGGGCAAGGTCAGATCTGGCAGCAGCTGACCTTTTCACTTGACCCTTAAGCCTATCTGGACCGCCTGACCGGACGGCCTTCAGTGACTTCTCTGGATTTCATTGACCTTAGGCCACCGGACTTCCCATCCCTGCCAGGCCCACTTTGTCTGGCTGAACTCCCAGCTCAGCCCCACCCTGGCCCACCCTGTCCTGATCTCTTCCTACCGAGAGCCCACGGTGCTGTTTAAAGATTGAAAAACATGGTGTGATTTGCTTGTGAAGACTATTTTTGATCTTGTGGATCAAGCACTAAACTTGGAGTTAAAAACTGGGGTTTGAATCCCAGCTCTGCTACTGGCTTGTGAGGTGGCCTTGGACAGGTCACATCTGCTTTCTGTTACCTCAGTTTCTTCATCCAGTAAATGGGCAGGTGTAGCCACCTGTATCTACCTCATGAGCTATAGCAGTTAGCTATGAATGGGACGGTTTTGTACCAGATCTAGTGCTGAATAAACTGCACCAGATTTGTCTCCATCATCTCAGGGTCTCCCTTTAAAAGTTTTTCTTTCTTTGGCCCTAAGTAAATCCGTGATTTTAGTACCAGAATGTATTTTGGAAAGGACAACGGCATTAGAGTCCAGACGTAGATTCAGAGCTCAGCTTCTTCAGTTTCTCTGTGTATGGCCTAGGGCATTTAATTCCCTGTGCCTCAGCTTCCTTATTTGTTAGGAAGCATGCGTATATCATACTTGTCTTTTACTTTGTTATGAGAAATAAGGATGCAAGCTGTAATAATCTCAGCATCTTACAGATGCTTCACACATAGTTTCTATTATTGTTACTATCATTATTACTGGGCTATCATACGGTGTGTTGTAATCACTAGAGCTTAAGAATTAAAGGAAACTTTAACATCTGGAATTCTGAAGCTAGACGAGCCCTTTTCAGGCCCTGTAGCTATTTGTTCTTATTTTACAGAAGGGAAACTGAGGCCGAAAGAACCAGGGGCCACACTGGTAGTTCAACTTAGTGGCCCAAGGGAGCTCTGGAGCCTGTGCTGAGAGTGGATGGGGGTGGGGGGAGAATCGGGGCTTTCAGTGCCGACCTGTGCTGCTCCACAGATGCTGGGAGAGGAACCACACCCTGCTGGTTTTGGCTTCCTCACCTGGCACCGGGATCCGGTGACACAAGGCCTGGCACTGGGCTGGGCCGTCATTGAGTACACAGGCTGCCCACGTGTAAGCCTTGTTCATTCAGCAGGTTGAGAGCAAAGCAGGCTGTTCTCTTCCTATGCCAGGCACAGTTTGCAAAAGGCCTGCAGGGATCCAGCTTCTCTGGCCAAACCAATCCTGCCCCAGGCTGGTGGCTGGCAGGGAGATGTCTCTTCCCCTGAGAAGTTACTGGAGATAACCATTGTCATTTACAGCGTTTTAGTCACAAAAATTGCCACCACCCTCCACCCCTTGTCTCTTTGGGGAATGTTTATTCTTCTCAGACTATCTCTGGTACCACCACTTCCAGGAAGCATATCCTGATTACTGTAGTCAGAACTGAATAAAGTAAGGGGACTGGGCTGGGCACAGAGCTGGGGAAAAGCATTCCAGCCCGGGGGAGGAACAAGTGCAAAAGACCCAGGAAGGAATGAGAATTCACATCTACCGCTGTATGCTGGGGACTTGCATTTCATGCTTCCTTACCTGTCTTCTCCACTAGGCTTTTGAGTTGAGGGTAGGTGCAAAGGTTCATTCTTAATAATAAGATCGATAATTATTGTTGCCACCAGTTTTTTGCAGATCTACCATGCTAGGCTCTTCAGTAGGTACCGTACTTGCATTATTACAGTTAATTCTCACAAAAACTGAGAAGGTGGGTGTTACTTATCATGTCTGTCTCCCCAGTGCCTAGTTGGGGAACTCAAGCAGAGTAAATGCTCGGTAAATGTCTTTTATATGCCTGCATGACTAGTGGGACATTTGAATTACTAGGTCCACAGATGCTTCTGTTGGTTTTTATGGAAATCAACTCCTTTGCCTGGAAAATTCATAATGCCCAGACTGTGAGGGGACGTGAGCCATTGCAAGACTCTTCATTCATTTCTGCTCCCGTTTCTGACATGTGCTAGAGCCCCAACAGGGACTCCCCATACACATTCTTGAGACTCGTGACTGGCAGCCCTGTTTCCCAGAGGAGGGAGCCAAGACCCAAAGACCTTCGGCAGCCTCCCCGCAGTTACACAGCAATTCCACAGTGACCAGAGCTGACACTCACCCCTGCCCGTGGGACCTCCCTCCATTCCTCTCGCGTGGTATGCATCCTGGAAGGTCCTCGCTGAAAGACGTCATCCAGACCAGTTGCCTCGACCCTTGCCTAGAAGTGATGTAAACAAGTTCATAGTGTTCTGAGAAGGAAGCAAGGTCAAAAGAATGACCTACCAAGGCCAGCAAGCCTGCATCTCCTCCCCATCCTTTCTCCCGGCTTCTCTTTTCTTTTGCCCCTCTCCTGCCTGGGATGCAGATTCTCCCCTAGAGAAAGAGCAGGCTCCTGCTCCAAGGACTGGCTGTCCCCTGACACTGAGGAAGCACATGTGCTGCGTGCCTTGATGGAACCTAGTGAACTGAGCAACCCTGGTGTGGTTTCCTCCGCCAGCTGCTTAAGTAGGTGGGGTCAGGCCTAAGAAAGGCGAGCACCCAGCCACTGCCTCGCCTTGCCAGCCATAGGAGCCTACTCAGGCTCTCTGAGTGTTAGGCTCATTGTCCATGAGAAAAGGAATCATAGTACCTGCCTTGGAAATGGATCTCCTAAACTTTAAAGAGACTATACATGTAAGTGCCTCGCATGCATTAGGTACATAGATGACATCTGACATTTGGTACCTTGTAATTTTCAAGGCCTGATCTTGAACCAGGTCTCTGTGCCTCAGGACACTGCTTTGCTCTCTGACCTGGGCTGGTTTTTGTGGTTGTCCTTCTGCAGCATGTGCTGAACCAAATGTGACAAGCAGATCTGGGCCCTCCCCACTAAAATTTCAGCCTCTGAAGGAAAGGAGCATGAAGTGTTGAATAGATGAGCTTAGGGGCAGCTGGTATTTGGCAGCATGTGGGATGGTCTTTTCATTTTCTCAAATTCTTGAAGTATTGGGCCTAGATTGTGTGCGCTCATGTTGAGGTAGGAAAGGTGAAAGGTGAACTCCAGCTTGGGGGAAGGCCAGTGTTAGTGGACAGAGTGGAGGCCTTAACCATTTTCTGAGGCTTCCAGAAAGAGGGGTTAGGATGCTTTGAATGTGGGGACACCTGGGGGCAGAAGGAGGTGAAGGAGAAAGTCAGAATCTAAAATTGTGACCTGGAAGGGGATAGGAATGGAAAAGGGCCTCGGATTTGGTCAGAGATGCGACAAAAGTGAGCTGACACAGTCGGGGAAGCACAGTTCGGGTGGGGAGACACTGTGGCGAAGGCCTCAGAAGGACTGGGGCCAAGCAGGGCATGTGAGGAACAGCAAACAGGCTGGGATGGAGTGAGAGGGAGTGTGGCCCAAGAGATGGTCGAGAGTCCCTTGCACGAAAAGCTTGAGGTGGTGAGCTCTGCACCCTGCCAAGGCTGGGCCAGAAGAAATTCAAGTCCCTGTAGTCATATCTCCCTCTCACCTTTACTGACAGATGCCTGATATCCCCACCCCCTTATCACTATGGGAGATTCTTCGATGCTGTCATTTACAAAGCCCATCCTCTGTAGAGCTCTCATTGACTGCCACTAAACCCTGGCCAGGTAGGGAGAGCACCGGCCCTTGTTCCTTTCCTAGTGAACGCACTGAAGCTCCCCCTGGGGTCCACAGCAGGACTGTCCCTGTCATTGATGGATTGCGTATCTGCTCTGTGCCAGGTACTCGTCTAGGTACTCAAGGTACAGCAGCAAACTTAAGAAGTATTGTTCTCTACGTGCAAAATGACGTCAGCCACATGCCCATGGGCTCTTGGAGGTGAGAAGTGAGGTGATCATCCCGAAATGATCACCATAATGATACATAGTAAATCATGAAATGTAAATGTACAATATCTCCCATGCTGAAAAGAGGAGTAGGGCGTGCTTCACAATGTAGGATGGACAGGATCAAGTTTAATAACCTTCATTTGAGCAGAGACAAGACAAAAGTGAGCTGTCACACAGTTGGGGAAGCACAATTAGGGCAAGGGGACACTGTGGCAAAGGCCTCAGAAGGACTGGAGCCAAGCAGGGCATGTGAGGAACAGCAAACAGGCTGGGATGCAGAGAGGGAGAGTGTGGCCCAAGAGATGGTCGAGAGTCCCTGGGGGTCATCCTGAAGCCGTGACCAAGCCCTAGGCCTCCACCTGGATGAGCTGCATCACCACTGCAGGTTTGGGGCAGAGGAACCTGGGCAAAACCTGGGTCCTTTGATACCAAGATCCATGTTTGTTCCACTGGACCGCCCCTCGTCCCACAGATGGGAGAGCTTGTTTTTCTTCTTACTATTATTTCCACGGTTGTAATTCTTTCCATAGCTATTCTGCTGCTAAAACAGTGAAATTGGAGATGAGGAGTCTGGCTTGCGCTGGGTGAGAATGGGGTAGAGGAAGCTGTGGAGAGAACTCACCGTGCCTGTGATTCGAGATCCCCGCCTTCCTCCTCCTTTCCTCTGCCCCTTGGGTTTCACCTTTTCACCTCCATCACATCTCGACAGCTAGTAAGTCTCGTGGGTCAGCTCCACCCGCCACCTTAGATTAGGAAACCCAAAAGGACAAAAGAGATTTGTTTTTAATCAGCTCCATTCCAGATTAGCACATATAGATCCTTCCTGTTTTTGTAGAACATTAGCTGTAGGTGCCGAAGAGTATGTGTTCTATAGATTATAATAGAATGTGAGTGAGCACATAAAAAAGGGAGAGATGGGTGTTACAGAATCCCAGAATGATAAAACTGTCAGAGACTTTAAGACTGCCTTGTCCAGATGTTTGCATGACAGTGTCAATGTACTTAATGCCAATGAAGTACACTTAAAAATGGTTTAAGATGGTACATGTTATGTTGTTTCTATTTTACCACATAATTTTTTTTTAAAGACTTCCTTGTCTAGTGCTCCTCTTTAGGTCTGAAAAACAGAGAAGTTGAGTGACTCAGCCATAGCCACACAGCAGGTGAGAGACAGAGCCTAGCCTGGAAACTGCCTTCCTAGCTCTTAGCCCAGTGCCTTTTCCCATGACCACAACTATTGTTTGTTCGTTGGTGGAAATTAATACGGAACGTAGTCACTCCTTGAGCTTTGAACTCCTGTAATCCAAATATGAGGTCTTAGAGTCAACCTAGGATTTCACCAAACCTTTTGCTGTGGAGAACTCCCAGCAGCAATCTTTTGGTTAATTTGAACCTTGCCTCCCTTCTATGGCTCTTAGTGGCTGTGGTGATCACGCTGAAAGGCTAAGACCTTCAGGCAGACGGAGGAAGAGAAACAGCAGGAGATGGACTTCAGTCACAAGCTCTGACTTGTGACCCAATGTGGTTTTTCTTATTCAATGCTTACTTGAGCTCTTTTTGCACTTCGGGGCAAACAGGGCAGATGCTTGCACGTGCACTTACATGTGCGCTTTTGAGATGAAGGAAATACGAGATGTGAGTGAGACAGCTCTTGTAGATGCTGTCTTAATCCTAACTGCAAGTCCTCCCCATCCCTCCTCACCTTCTCTGCAAGCCTTTAGGGGTGTGATGATGGGATAGATTAACGGAGTTTATGAGAACCAAGGACTACCTACAACTCTGTGAGGCAGTGCCCTAGCGAGGAGAGTCGGAGGAAGATTTCAATTTCAAGCACGGGAAGGTAGCAGTTCCTAACTTTCCACTCAGAGAACAGTAGGGCAGGAAAACAGAAATTCTTGGGAGGCCCTTGAGCTAAGGAGAGGAGGCTGGTCTAGGAGCTTGGGGCGCTGGGTGGAGGAAGCTCTCAGTGACTTTCACCATAGCCTTGAACAAGTCACCGCACATCTCGGCCCTCACAGTAGATTAGGTATAGTTAATGATAAGAATTCAATTCTCTTCCAAAAGTATTTCCTGAGCACTTAATTTATGTTATACGCAACGATGACATCAGATCTTACTGTGTAAGGATGCGTGCTGGGTTCCAGGGAGTTTAATGCAAGATTTCTTTACCTCTTTTCTTGAGCATACCCTGGAGAGTCCTACTTTCCTGTCAGTAACCACGATGGACCTTAAATGGCAGGGAAAGACTGGGGGTAGGATGCCTAGTTTGAGAAGGATCTTGGGCTCATGGTTCTGTTCACACACACCCTATGCGCACAGACACGTGGGAAATTGGAATCACAGATGTGCACAGGCAGAAGATGTGGGTGACCTTCGTCAGATGTTAGAACCTGGTCAAGGACAAGGCCTTGGGAGTATGAGGGGCAGGACAGAAGACAAAGGCAGCAGGAAATCTGGGAAAGAAGATGGTTTTGTTTTTCTTTTTTTGAGACAGAGTCTCACTCTGTCACCCAGGCTGGAATGCAGTAGTGCGATCTCAGCTCACTGCAACCTCCGCCTCCTGGGTTCAAACGATTCTCCTGCCTCAGCCTCCTGAGTAGCTGGGATTACAGGTGTGCACCACCATGCATGGCTAATTTTTGTATTTTTAGTAGAGATGAGGTTTCACCATGTTGGCCAGTCTGGTCTTGAACTCCCGGCCTCAGGTGATCCACCTGCCTTGGACTCCCAAAGTGCTGGGATTACAGGTTTGAGACACTGGGCCCAGCCAGGGAAAGAAGATAGTTTTGATATGAGAGTGTCAGCCTCAGAAGGACCAGGTGATAGGAGTCCACTCCTGCTTGAGCATTCCCTGTTTCCTGCCTGGTCCTAAAGAGAGGCACCTGGTATAGCAGAAAGAGCAGCAGCATCAACTTAGGAAGATGTGGGATCAAGTCTTCTCCATTTCCCAGCTAACAGGTTTGGGGAAGTTACTCGAACTCTCTGAGTCTCATCTGTAAATGGGATATTCTCATCTGTAAAATGGGATATTAATATCCTACATGTCTAATACAAAGGGCTGTAGTGAGGCCAAAATGCAAGTAAGGTGAAAGGTCTTTGTGGACTGTGTTCTGTCATGTTAGTTACAAGTCTGCCAAAAGTTGTAGACAAAACTGTGGGCTTCCTGGTTGGTTAGATCTCGGTTTGAATTGTGTGGTGCCCTATCATTATGCAAATGTAACTTTGAGAAAGCTACTTAATCTCTTGTTCCCTCATCACAGGGGTGATGATAATGTGATTCATGGTTCGCTAAGGTGCTCAAGGTTTGAGCTCCCCAGTGGATTATCAGCTGCATGAAAAGACCTTGTCAGTCTTGTTCACCCATGTGGGTGTCCTCAGCCCTGGAATAGTAGCTGGCAGCTAGAAGGTGCTCAGTGAGTAATGTTTGGCTGGTCAGATGAATGCATGAATGAATGAATGTGAATGAGGAATCTTTGGAAACACTATAGTCCGGTATGTTATGATGCTGGTGGTAACGTGTCTCCGAGCACCCTTAGGAGCTTATGTTTTCCTCCTTTCTTGCAGGACTCGGGTCAAGCTGGAAAGCCTGGAAGACGCCTACATTCTGCGGGGAGATGATGATTCCCTCTCCGACAAGCATGGCTGCCCGGCTTACGTAAGCCCAGAGATCTTGAACACCAGTGGCAGCTACTCGGGCAAAGCGGCCGACGTGTGGAGCCTGGGGGTGATGCTGTACACCATGTTGGTGGGGCGGTACCCTTTCCATGACATTGAACCCAGCTCCCTCTTCAGCAAGATCCGGCGTGGCCAGTTCAACATTCCAGAGACTCTGTCGCCCAAGGCCAAGTGCCTCATCCGAAGCATTCTGCGGCGGGAGCCCTCAGAGCGGCTGACCTCGCAGGAAATTCTGGACCATCCTTGGTTTTCTACAGATTTTAGCGTCTCGAATTCAGGATATGGTGCTAAGGAAGTGTCTGACCAGCTGGTGCCGGACGTCAACATGGAAGAGAACTTGGACCCTTTCTTTAACTGAGCTCATGCCCCACAGAGACTTAGCAGGTACCAGGAGTGAGCGAGGGCAGCGGAAAGGAGTTCTTCCAGGGGACACGAATTGCCTGGCTGAGTAGCAAGAAAGACACTCACACTCTTAAGTTTCTTGGTTCAGAGCAGGAAAACCTTCAAGGAGCTGACTGACCATGTAGCGTGGGGGCAAGAAGTGTGGGATGCGGATTGGGGTGAGATGAATGGGAGCCCGCTGGAGCTTGTCTTCCCTAACATAGCCTGGGAGACCACCCCTTGCCACTTGGGCCACTTCCGCCTACCCCACTTTTCATTTTGTTCCAAAATAGTTGCAGATCCTGACAGAATCAAAACTTTCTGCCTCAAACACACATCCTGGCATCGCACTGTTAGCATTTAACTTCTTGTTAGGATTCAGGGAAGGAACAGTTGGCCAAGAATTTTTTTTTCTTTTAAACAAGCCAACCACCTAGCTGGTAATTAATGAGGTTCACTTAAAAAAAAAATTCGGTGCACACAGACTGACATGAAACCTGGGTGCTACACTAAAAGAAAACAAAAGTCCAGTTTGTGTCTCTTAATCGCTCACTTCAACTCATTTCTTCTAAATAAACTATTTAATATCCTGGTCAGGAAATGACATGTTAATGCTTTGCTCCCTGAAGGGGAAAAAAATCTGTCCTTTAACAAGCTATTCTGTTTTGTGTCAATTGGTTCGTGGCAGGAAGCTATTAGAAGTCAAACGTCCAGATGCATTACTGCTATCTTAGTTTAAAGGGGGAAAGAAACGGGAAGAAGAAAGGAAAAGAGAAATCCAACTCCTTTTTCATGTTTTGCTTTTGAACAATGAGGGTTTGTGTGACAGGCATTCCTCTTTGCTGAGATGATAGCAATGGCCTGAGATTTTAGCAAGCTCCTGGCGTCTGACGCTTTTGCAGTACTCTGATCGCAACTAAGCATTTGTCTTTGTTTTATTAGAAACTAGTGAAACAAAGCAGGTTGTCCCACATGTATAAAATACAGGGCAGCTATTTAGTTTTCTTTACGGAGAATGATCCTTTTGGCTTGTAAGGCCCTCTGGTTTGGACAAAAACCCTCAGTAGAGACAAGCGGGAAGGATAATTAGCTGAAAGCTATGATGATATAAATAAAAACAGCTCTCTATCCCAATACGCACCTTTGTATCTTCAAGAACTCTTCTATTTATTAAGGAAAATGTCACATTGTGATGTATTAAGCCAGTACTTCAATTACGGGTTGACTTGGGATGACATATTACATGCTGTAGTTAACATAATTTTTTTTCCTTGTTTGAGTATTTCTGTCTCTGAAATAACCTTTTACTTGGCTTTTCTAGATAGCTTTATTTGATTTCGAGTGGCAAAATGTTTTTTATTACGGCTTTTCTATTGCTGTATGATACAGAACTCTTTTGGCATAAATATTTGTGTTCCCAGTACCTCACTTGTTCGGATTTGACTGCCTGTATATGTTTTGTGAAATGGTCCTGTTTTTGGGTAGGTGACACGTGGACTCTAGTATGTAAATGTTACTTGAATCTGTGCTTCATAATAGTGTGTGGCATGTATGTGCAGACTCTTGGATGCTTTATGCCTGCGCAGCAGGAGCCCTGTCCTCACGTTCCTAGGAGGGCGGCTTCACCCTTCGTAACCAGGAGACAAGGCGGCCATGGATTTGCCCTTGATTCTATTTTGCTGATGGAAGATATAAAGGAGAGGAGGTTTTTTTTTTTAACATTCTGAAGATGGTGCTGTGTCAAGAAGGACCTTTTTTTTCTTCCCTCTCCCCTATTTTTTAAGTACCTTGGAGGAGGAGAGATTGGTGACGTGCATGGTGGGGATCTATGGCCTCTGGTGCTTTGTCCTGTATTTGGTTTAATGTTTTTGTCCTAATCTCTTCAATCAATAAAATTGTGCGTATTTAACTAAAATGCTGGAGTCTGGAAAATGATGATTTTTTTTGCCACCTGTGCTTTGTGGTCACCACACACCAGGCAGAAGCTCACATCTTCTTACAGGCATTTGCTCTTTCAGGGTGAGCCACCGCTACTTCTTTTAAGACATGGAATCTCCCTTTCATCGTATTGGGGCCTATGCTGTCCAATCTGGATGCAATAGCTCACACTGAATTAATCGTCACAACAACTGTAGGTGACCTGACTACGTTCCTAATACAGATTAGGAAATAAACCCAGAAATGTGCATGCCTTGTCCAGGGTTAAACAACTTGTAAGTGCTAAGCCCAAGACTGGACCCCATGTCTGGTAAGCCACAAAGCTTGTTTACTCTTTCTACAATGTTAAGAGCCCAGATGTTCTCAGGCAGAGTGTAATAATAGCTCTGGAGTAACCAGGATTACATAGGGCACCAGTAATCCAGGCTTACACATGGTTTCCCCAGGAAAAGCCATGTGCTGCAAACTTGATTGGAACCCTCCTAGGAGACCACCCAACTCCCAGCAACAACATCTGCCCAGCAGCCCTTAATTGAGTCTGAGATCCACGAATATCAGGGTTGCTGGGGCTCGATAGACAGTCGCATCTGTAGTGCACCTTTACTTAACAGAAGTAAGTATGGCCCAGAGAAGCTCAGTTCTCTCCTGAAATGTTTGCTAAGCACCTCTGTTATTTCAGTATGTGCTGGGAAGAGACATGGAAACAGACAAATGCAATGAGTAGAATCAAGTGGTGGGGTACACACACCCAGGATTGATGGAAGCCCATCAGATGGACAACTCCTGTCTACGTCCGTCAGGCGGTGTCCTGGATGGGGTAGCACCTGAAGCAGAGTCCGGAACAAAAAGAATTTAGATAATAAGAGAGACAGCAGCAGCAACACTCTATGCAGGGAGGATGGTGTGAGAAGTATTTAGAGACTTGTCCAAGTTAACACCATGAATGCCAAGCCCTGGATGGAGTTCATAAAAGATCTTGCAAAGACTGGAGTTTGTGGTTTACAAGAGGATGTGGCTGAAGCAGAGGCTTCCTGGCCAATTGGACCAGTCTTCTAAATTCACAAAGTGCTTATTATTCAGTGACATCCCCTCTGTGTCCTTAGCACCTGGCTCAGGAGCAGGCACCTGACCCAGTGCCTGGCACATAGAGGTGTTCAGCAAATAACTGTTCATGGATATAATTTGTGCCAGGGGAGGGTGGCCTCTGTATGCTCCAAAATTTCCTTCCAAGCTCAGGTGTCTAAGATGCACATTATTATAATAGGAGCAGCCTTTGCAAGTATTGACGCCTATCATTGGCTTTTGCTGGGCAAATACAGGCTGATCCATTTTTTTTGCTCTTTTCCCTGCCTGTGATTAAGCAGACACGGGTCTGTTGCCTAATGAATGCCCGTTTGAATTGTGCACTGTCAACCATTCGCCTGTGTGGTTGCTGGGGGCCAAGGGTGGATTGCTGGCACGCACACCCCAAGCCACTATATAATGAACTTCCACCTCGGTAGAAACCCAGACCCAGCAAGCTCCTACCCCCTTGCCCTCTGAAGACTTACCCAGTAGAAACCTTTCGTTTTCTAATCCCCTTGGGGATAGACACTTTATCCTTTTTCTACCAATCTGGACCTGGGGCAGGGCAAGGGACCTGGGGCAGGGCAAGGGGCCTGGGCCACAGGAGTGAGGGCAGAGGCATGGGGAGTTTGCAGGCCTGGGCTCTGAGTTTCTACGCTGCTGTGAACTACTTACCTATTAGGAGGACTAAGGCTGTTGGGAGGGTTGACTGAGCTAAAGTGTGTGAAGGGCCTAGCCCTGCCTAGGGTGGAATAGTGACTGTTACTATTATCAGCCACAAGTATTCTAGGGCGGAGTTCTTTTGACTGGGCAGTGGTACTGGAATGGAGGATCTATTAGGATCCATCAAACAGAGGTTACAGAGACCCTCCCCTGCTGCAACCGAAGCAGCTCCACTTTTATCAGTTTTTACATATTCGTTGTTATGTAGACTTCTAGGGAGGAAAATGAAAAGTTTTGCTTGTATATATGTGCTATGGTCTGAATGTCTGTGTCCCTCCAAAGTTCATATGCTGGAAACTACTACCAAATGTGATAGCATTAAAAGGCAGGGCCTTTTGGAAATAAGTCATGAGGGTTCTGTCTTCATGAATAAGATTAGTGGCCTTATAAAAGAAGTTGAGGGGAGCTGCCTTGTCCGTTCCACCGTGTGAGGACACAGCAAGAGGCACCATGTTGAAGCAGAGAGTAACCCTCAACAGACCCTGAACCTGCTGGCATCTTGATCTTGGACTTCCCAGCCTCCAGAACTGGGAGAAATACATTTCTATTATTTATAAATTACGTAGTCTAAGGTACTTCGTTGTAACAGCCTGAATGGACTGAGATAATGTGTTCGAAAACCACTATCAAGTCCAAGTCTTACAATTTTTGATAAAGCAACTAAGATCTAGGGAAGAAAGAAAGGCCTAGAGTCACCCAGATAATGGAGTGTGACCTGAAGGACCGAAGTGTGCAAGAGCTTTGTAAACGATGGCCCTGCACAAACTCTAGGGGTTCTTATTAACCCAACTCTTTTCACTGTAATCCTAGGTCCCTTTCACTGTGGCCTTCTTCCCTGACCCAGCCTACCCTCTTTGGTGATTAGCTCAGTGACCAATATCTTGTAGATATTATCTTTCACAGGTATCAGATAATATCTGCAATAATTATGAATTATCAATCGCACATCAAATGTCTTAAAAAGTGTGCCTATTCATCATCTGGGGCTCTTAGATGTATACAAGTTGGATAATTGTCCAGTGTCCCAACAGCAAACAAGGGCCAAAAAATTCAACTTTGGATCCTGCATCCCTCATTGAGCCCATAAATGCCCCTTGTCAGGTAGGTGTCATTTCTGTGCACTTGAATCCCCAGCCATATATATGACCCCACTGTAGGAACCAAACTCTGAAACAAAGACCTTTCCTAAGAGATGAAGGGAAAGACAAAATAGGAACCAACATTCACTTAATCCACAGATCAGTCTTTTAAGAAAGGTAGCAAGCTTCACAAATGAGTAAAGTGAGCCTGAGAGAGGTTAAATGAATAGAAGGAGGCCATACAGCTAATAAATGGTGAATCTTTTATTTAAACCCAGTTGTCACCATCCCCAAAGCTGTTCCGTGCTGATATCTCTCAGCAAAGAGACACAAATACTAAAACCTGGGAGCTATTAACAGAACCCCTCCTCTCTCTTCTTCCCACCCATTCTGGGAATGTTTTCTGGAGCTCCCAGACCCAAGGGAATAGACAGGAGATGAAAATTATCATTGAAGCTGAATGAATTTTTCACCTTTCCTTGAACTTAATCACAATTCAACCAGATTTGGACAGAAGCCTTTGAACACCTAAATCTTCCTCCTTCTTCAAGGAGAAACTTCTCTTCACCCAGATTGTTATAGTTTTTAAAGGATGAGCATGATTTTAGTCTGCTCGGGTGGTGTAACAAAATATCATAGACGGAGTGGCTTAAACAACAGACGTTGGTTTCTCCCAGTTCTGGAGCCACAAAGTCTAAGATCAGAATGAGGGCAGATTTGGTGTTTTTTGAGGACCAGCTTCCTGGTGGGCAGACAGCCATTTTCCCGCTGTGTCCTCACATGAAAGAGAGACAGAGGGGAAGCAATCTCTCTCCTGTATCTTCCTGAGACAGCACTAATCGAATTCCTGAGGGCTACACTTTCTTGACCAATTACCCCCCAAGGCCCCACTTCCAAATCCCATCACCTTGGGGATTCGGGTTTCAACATATGAATTTTGAGGGGACACACAGATTCATTCTGTAGCAAGCATCTGATGTAAGGAAAAGAGAAGAGGATTTGGAATTGGCAGACCTTAGCTCCATCTCCTGTTCTGCCTGTTTATTTACTAAGAGATCCCCCTGTCAAGTCACTTCACTTGTTAAATCTCTGTTTTCTCATATGTGAAATAGAAACAAAGGGTTGTTGTGAAGATAACTAACTTCTTGTAAATTACCATGCTGCATAAACTGTAAAGTGGTCTACAAATGCAATTACAAGGACAGATGGCCTCAGCAATATGGCAGCTTTTAGGTATTAAAATTAAAAATCTAAGTTGGATTTAAGGGTGAAGGTAAACTAGGACTTGACTGGAGGTGAGTCAACAGCAGTGGGAGATGGCCCCTGGGGCTTCCCATCCAGCGAGCATAGGTATCCCCACAGCCCCTAATCTGCAAACCCAGGCTCTGAAGACCCACATGAGATTGGTAGGTAGAGGCTGAGAAAGGACCTCACAGGAAGGAGCCTGATCCATCATGCTAAGCCTCCCAAACTGTACTGTCTATGATACTAACCTCAGAGACCTCTAGCCCAGACCGTGCCTGCAAGAACCTCCAAGAAATTGTCCCAGCCCTTCATTCATTCTTGTATTCTAGGCACTCCTATCTGCATGTAGACAGACAAAAAGTGGAGTATCTTTAACTTTTATTCTCTATTTTTTAATTAACTCATAATATTTCTTGGTATTATGGGTTGAATTATTTCCACCCAAAATATATGCTCAAGTCTTAACCCTGATACCTATAAATGTGACCTTATTTGAAAACAGGGTCTTTGCAGATATGATCAAGTTAAGATGAGGTCACAGTTAGGGTGAGCTTTAATCCAATATGACTTGTGTCCTTATAAGAAGAGGTGAAGAAGCAATAGATACATCTAGAGAGGAAACAGCCATGTGAAGATGGAAACAGGGATTGGAGTGATGCTGCCATAAGCCAAGGAAGGCCTGGGACTACCAGAAGCTTGAAGATGCAAGGAAGGATCCTCCCCTAGAGGCTTTGGATGGAGCACAGTCCTGTCAATACCTTGGTTTCAAACCTCCAGCTTCCAATAGTGTGAGTGGACAAATTTCTGTTGTTTTAGCTGCTCCATGTGTGATACACTCGGAACGAACACACTGGGGATTCTCCTGAAATTCCAGAATATTGCTGAACTATAGGGCTGCAAAGAAAAAAAAAAAAAACATGATTCCTCCTGTAAAAATTTGCATTTCATGCTAGTTATAGTATTCGCAAGTAGCACAGCCTTGACTGGTCTAGTGTTCTTGTGGAATAATGGAGAGTACTCTAAATATCAGGCTGCTACCATTGCTTGGGGATCAGCCTAGAAGACACAAGCCATGAGGAAAGTAAACATCTTCATTTTTCAGGCAGATAATATTTACAGAAAGTGATACTGACAAGTAGAACAGGAGCTGCTAAGTGGCTATGCAGCTATGGGTGCGTACCAACGTCCCAGGTGTGTTTCACATCCAGAAATGCAGTGAGCACACGTTAGCCCATTTATAAGAACTCTTTTCCTCAAGACCTCATCCTTGTTTTTGGCACAAAACTCTCCTGTACTCTCATACCTTTTCCCAAGACCATGTGGGGCTCTACCTTTAATTACTATTTACTAAATATTCATGAAGTTTTTCTCATTATGATATTTTCGTAGAGTAGAGGTCCCATTTTATAGGCACGTGTGTGTGCATACTTGAACTTCAATTATCACATTCTCTGCTGCATTCGCTCAATCTTCAACTGATTTCTTGGTATACCCCACTTTTATAGTTTAAAATTCTGACTCACTCCAGAGTTCTGCCAGCTATTCCTTCCTTTTGTATTTGCCTCTTCTTAATGTCTTTCAAAAACGTTTTTTGAGGTACCATTGACACATAGTAAAGTGTACATACTTAAAAGTGTACAACTTGATAAGTCTGGCATATGTCTGGACTCATGAGACTATTAAATTTTGTATTTGATGTGGTATTCTGCTGTTTTGTTAAACTTACTTGTATTAGTTGCTTTGGGGGAGTTTCATATTGTTTTCTACACAGATGATCATGTTGTCTGCAAATGGATAGTTTTATTTCTTTCCAATCTTGATGCTTTTAATTAATTATGATTATTATTTTTGCCTGTTGCACTGGCTCAAGCTGCCAGAACAATGTTGAATAGACATAAAGAGAGCAGAGACCATTTATATATTTTCTAAATTTCAGCCTACTTGTTTTACCAATTATTGAGAAGTGAAGTATTAAAATCCCTGACTATAGTTGTTGGTTTTGCTATTTCTCTTCGCAATTCTATTGGTATTTGCTTTATGTGTTTTGTAGCACTGTTATTAGGTACAAAAATGTTTTGTACTGTTACGTTATTTTAACGAATTGACCACTTTATAATTATGAAATCACCTCATTGAATTTTGAGAGCAGTCTTTGCTCTGAAATTTATATTGTTTTATATCAGTATAGCCACTCTAGCTTTCTTTTGGTTACTGTCATCATGATATATCTTGTTTTCCATTCATTTGTTTTTAACCTATTTATATATTCATATTTATGATAGTTTTCTTATCAGCAGTTTATAGTTTTCTCTTGCATTTTTATCCAATCTGACAGTCTCTGCCTTTTGGTAACATTTAATGCAATTATTGGTATGATTGGGCTTGAATCAACCAATTTGCTATTTGTCTGCTATTTGTGCCATTTATTCTTTTTTTCCCCTTTTCTCTCTCTTATTACATGTTTTAAAAATTAATTGAGCATATAATTCCATTGTCTCTCCTCTCCTTTGTTGGTTTATTAGCTATAGCTGTGTTTTGTTATTTCAGTGGTTGCTGTCAGATTTTCAGTATACATCCTTAACTTATAACAGTCTACATTCAAGTGATATTATGCCACTTTACATATTGCATAAGAACCTTATAACAGTAAGAAGCAAACTTCTAATGTTTCTTTCCATATCTTGGGCTATTTTTGTCATGCATTTTATTTCTTCAGGTTATAAAACCCACAATACATTGTTATTGTTTTTACCTAAAACCAATGATTATTTTTAGTGTATTTAAAATAATACAAACAAACATCTTTACATTTACCTGCGCCATTACCAGTTTTTATTTCTTTGTGTACCTAAAAAGGCCTGGTAGACATTGTGCTTCCTTTTGAAGTAGGAGATGAAAGATGCAGCCGTTTATATTTTATTCTGAAAATAACGTCCCTGACCATTGGTTCTTTAAAACTTTGCTTAAGTGGCAGGCCCCGAATTGTCTTAAGGTTTATCTCCTACCCTCTGAATGATAGGCATCTTAATAAGGCTAGCCAACACTTGCCCATCCATCTTGATCAGCATAATGTTATCAATGTAATGGAATAATGTGATGATCTGTGAGATGTTCAGATGATTATATCTTTTCAGACTACATTGTGAAAGGAAGCAATAGACTTAACCCAGTCCTAGGAAAATTGGTGACTATGTATTGTTGTCCATTCCATGTCAGTGCAAACCGTTTTTGATCTTCTTTTGTGAGTTTGATAGAAAATAATGCAGTTATGAAATCAGTGGCCTCATATCCTGTGCCTGAGGCCATTTAATCTGCTCTAGCAATGACATTACATCTGGCAAAACATTTTCGATTGAGGCTCATGATTGGTTAAGCTTGTGGTCATCTACAGGCATTGCCCAGGATCTATCTGGTTTCTGCAGGAAGCCAATTACTCTATCAAATGGAAATGTGACAGAGACCATCACTCCTTCATTCTTTAGACACTTTTGGGGTAGCATTGATTACCATCATCTGCCTGAAAATGCAATGTTATTTTTTATTTGCTTTCTTGACTCAGGGAGGAGGGGCGGGTAACCAATTTCAGAGCCCTTTATTTGGCCATCTCTACTGTGCTGGCCACAGGCCAAGGAGCCAGTGTGGGGCTTATTACAACTGCTTAATATGTCAAATCCAATTATACACTTTGGTAATGGAGAAATGACCATCAAGTATGTCTGCAGAGCTGGTGGCTCCAATATGAGCTGGGTATTGGCAAGGATTCATGATTCTTTGGCTCCAATATCTCTCCACTTTAATAAGGAGCCATGATCGCACTTTGGGTTTCTGAGTGTCAGTGTTAATCCTGCCCTTTGTTCAGAGGTCCTTGAAAAGTTTCAATATTCTTGTTTCCTCAGTGATAGTCACCCAAATGAATGGCTTTAGTTCCATTTGGAAAGAGACTTAGGAATCATAATCGTATATACTTCTTGTGGTGTTCAGGGCCCTTTCTCCTGAGGATCCAGCTGCCTTTAATGGTAATGGGTCTGGGCCTAAAACTTTACTCAAATATGGAAGCTGGGCAAAATTTTGTGACATTCTATTGAAGTCATTTTATTGCCCTCAGTCTCTCCTGCTCATCATTCTTACTTTCTTTTTAATGTCTTAGAGACATCATGGTAACTGTGGCCTGTTAGGTTTTGGCAACTCGTTGTCAACAACTTACCTCTACTGATTCAGGCGCCATCCTCCCTATCACTGTCTGAAAGTTAGCCCCATAGCAGCCTCTTTTCCACCCTAAGCTGAGACCTCTAAAAATGTGCTACCAAGGATCTTCTTAGTGATGCCTCTCATCAGCACATTTCAGTACCAAATAGCCCTATTACCAGTACACTCTTGATAATCTCAATGGACCTTTGAGCCACCATAAATCATAATCCTCTGGTGAATTTTCTGGCCTCACATAATACATCTACTCCAGCAGCCTCTCTTCCCTGAGGCTTTAGCCCCTTTTCTACTGTGCCGTAATAATTCAGGCATTTTAACATGGTTCATTCTTGGCCATTACCTTCTCCAGATTTCCAGGAACCTCCCTCTCAGCATGTTTTCACCATCCCCTAGGATCCTTAATGGGTGTGTTTTACTTTCTACTGCTGCTATACCGAATGATCACAAACTTAGGTAGATTAGAAGTCAAACGCAGGTCTCACTGGGTTAAAATCAGGGTGTTGGAAGGGCTGTCTTTTTTTTCTGTAGGCTCTACAGGAGAATCCAAAATCAAGTTGTTGGTAGGGGCTGTCTTTTTTTTCTTAGACTCTACAGGAGAATCCATTTCCTTTTCTTTTCCAGCTTTTAGAGGTCAACTGCATTCATTTGCTCCCCTTCTCCAGCAACACAGCATCTCTGATCCTGCTTTCATAATCACATCTCTTTCTCTGACCCTTCTTTTGCCTCTCTCTTCAACTTTTAAGGACCTTTGTGATTAGATTGGGCCCACTTGGATAATCCAGGCCAATCTCCCTATTTTAAGGTCAGCTGATTAGCAACATTAATTCCATCTGCAACTTTATTTTTTATATATAACCAAACACATTTACAAATTCTGGGGATTAGTACTTAGACATCTTTGAGGAGTCATCGTTTTTTCATTCACAAGTAGCAAATTCTGTGTTCAAAGAAAGTGTCACCAAATCGGTACACTCTTCCTTATCAACTTTTATATCCTAACCACCTTGATCCAAGAATCTTTAAAATCCAGAACCACACATATTTGCTGGTCTTCACTAACATGTGGTAGCTAATTATTGTAGCTGGTTTTGGATTGTACAGACAATCTTTGGCTTACATGTTTCAACTTACAATTTTCCAACTTTATGATGGTGCATTCAGTGGAAATCATACTTTGAGTACCTATACGACCATTCTGTTTTTCACTTTCAGTATAGAATTTAATAAATTTAATAAATTACACAAGACACTCAATACTGCATTATAAAATAGGCTTTGTGTTAGATGATTCTGCCCAACTGTACACCAATGTAAGTAAGTGTTCCAAGCACAGTTAAGGTAGGCTAGGTTAGCCTATGATGTTGGGGAGGTTAGGTGCATTTGATACATTTTTGACTTATGATATTTTCAACTTACAATGGGTAGTAAGTAAGGATATCCCCCACCATAATTCAAGAAAAAAAGTAGTCCCTTTCCTCCCTGATCAGATGCTGTAAGGAGCCATGATGGCACTCTGGGTTTCTTGGTATCAGTGTCAGTCCTACCTTGTGTCCAAAGGTCCTTGAAATGTGTAAATATTCCTGTTTCCCTAGTGTACAATTGCCCACGTAAATGACTGTAGTTCCCTTGGTGGAAGGAGTGAGAAGTCATTAAAGAATATATGTATATAGATTATATGCCTGGGTTATGAGGCTATTAACATAAACTATTGGCCTGACATCCAAAAGAGGAGGTTTTGAAAGGAGCCATGTTGTCTTGCAAGGGAAATGCCTTTGCAAATGTCTATTAGGTTGGTACAAAAGTAATTGCAGTTTTTGCCATCAAAAGTACACATGAGGAATGCTAGCTCTTAATGGGAGGGGAGAGACACTTTTTTGTGCTTTGAGGCTCCAGGATTCCCTGGAGCTAAAATCTTCAGAGAAAATTCACCAAGATGTATCAGGAATGCAGGTTTTCCCAAGTAGGGCCATGAGTTTGGCAAAATAGACCTGCATTAGCTGAATGTTCAGTTGCCTTTGAAGCTTTGCACTAAGTATTAAATCCTGAGTTTGAACTCCAGCATTTTGTGTTTTCCCACCATAAAGAACTGAATGCTTATGTCACTCCAAAATGTATATGTTGAAATCTTAACCCCTAAGGTGATGGTATTAGGAGGTGAGGACTTTGGGTTATGATTAGGTCGTGGGGGCAGAGCTCTCATGCCCTTATAAGAAGAGACCAGAGAGCGAGTTTGCCCTCTCATCCTCAGGTGAGGATACCCTTAGACATCTGTCTGCAAACAAGAAGAGAGGCCTCGCCAGAAACTGACCATGCTGGCACTCCAATTTCAGAAGACTTCTGTTGTTTATAAGCCATCCAGTTAAAGGCATTTTTATTATAGCACCCTGAGTGGACTAAGATACCCACTAAACCATTTGAAGAACTTTTCTGTGAGCTACCCAAGGATCCTCTTAACTTCACAGTTTGTTAATGGTCCTTGATTTTTCATTATCCTTTGGTACTGCAATGCAATCCCATTGTCCTTCTACGCATTGTTTTTTCCCATACTTTTAAAATGCTTGAATCAATGTGTTGGCCATATCTCTTCACCAGAACATTTTTCTAAAGTTACCATTAGTGGAAATGTTAGCAATTGAGCCACCCCTTTATGCTGGGGATTACCTGTGCCCCACATACTACCTAGTGTGGGGTCTTCACTGCCCACAGACTGGCAAGTGATCCAGTCTCCAAAACCCATCTAAACACTTGCTTTCTTGGACCATCCCACTTTGGTGCCATTGTGTCAGTTGGGTCTTCTCCAAGCAGAAGCTAAGTTGCAATCGTGTGTGCAGGTGCTCTATTGGGGAGAAATACCTGTGAATGAAAGCCAGAGGAAGCAAGGCTGGGCAGGAGTCATCAGACATTGATGCAGAGCTGAAAAAGTCTTTATCATCCCAGAAGGGAGCTCCACAGCAAATATTGCCCATTAGAGACAGGGTTTTTGTAACATCATCCCTCGCTTGGTCATTGGTGGGGCCACTCTGAGAACAGCACAACTTTAGCTCCAGTGCTGAGATGGACCTGAAAGAGTTAACTGCTAGAGGTTACTAACTAGTTACACTCAACCTATCCTTTCTTGAAGTGGAACCTGAGCTTCACCTTCCTGGGTCGGCTGCCTTGATCCACACTATTTGCGGAATATGTCAATGCAGATCATTCTTAGGAAAATGTAATTTCTACCCTGAAGATTTGGTTTCCTAATTTACATATGTCCTGCTGGTTTCTCTGTGAGGCTGGTCTGAGGGATGGCTCAGGTTCTGAAGGGGCTTAAAAGCTAGTTGGAGAGACACAAGTTTAAGGCATTATGTTTTCAGAGCCAATAGGATTCCAAGGTCTGTGATCATTTCTCATTAAAAAATTATCATAATAAATTAAGACTTCAAAGGGAAGTTGAAGTTCCTTCCTGGAACAACCCGGCCCATAGGAAGGAGAAACAATGGAGTTATATCCTTAGGCTAGCTTTTCCTCTTCTGGGAAGGAAGTGTGAGATCTATGGGCCTGGCAGTAATCTGAGACTCCAGGTCCGCCCTCTGCCCTGGCTGCAGAGGCAGAGGCTAGAAAGGTGGCCTATGGAGAATCTCCTGGGGATGACCCTGGAAGGGGTGCAGAGGGAGAATACCCATCCATGCATGACAATTGCTGAAGTGTATCCTTTTCTGCTAGCACCGCTCCTATCCCCACAGTGCCCTGAAAAGCAGAGACAGGGAGATGAGGAGATTTGCCCTGTGAGGATAGCATGACTGAGATGTTCTCTGTTTCTGATTCTTCCGCAGAAGTCACAGAGCCAGGGTCAGGGGCCAGGTTTTTTGACTTCAAGTATATTGCTCATCTAACAAAACCAGACTAAGGGCATAACAAGAAATTAAAAAATATAATATCCTTAATAACTACAGAAACTACTACTGATCTTAAGTCTTCTATGTGCGTTACCATGCAGGTGCTGTCTTTAAATGGTCCCTATCTGGCAAAGGAACTTAAGAGTTATCTAGTTTGGACCCCCATTTATAGGGATGAGAACACTGAGGGCCAAGGAAGGGAAGAGACATAGTGGCTTGTTCTCACATCATTCTTCTAGACAGCTGTGGAGCTGCCTCCAGAAAATCATGCTTGCCTTCATCTCTGTATTCCCAGAAGTCCACATGGGTCCTGGCACAGCAGTGCTTATCAAAAATATGTCAAATGCATGAAAAGAAACCAGAGATATCCTTAGTGTCAAACCAGAGAAATGAGTCTAATAGCTACTCGGAGCATGGGAGTCTGATAAGCATCTCCTGGCCAAAGCTAGTTATGCCAAGGGCAGGAAGGCAGCAACGGAGGAGGAAAGCAATAAGCAACTGGTGAGTTGGAGACTGCACACAGCTTTCTTCATTATCTAAGAGACTTTGTCATTTTTAATATATTGGATTCTGCTGGCAGCTGGGATGGTATACAAAGCTGTAAATACTATAAAGTACAGTCATGATCTGATTGAATGTCTAAGCTCTTTATACCAGTTAAAAGACTGAAATCTAGAATATCTGAGCTTCCTAAACAAGCACCTGTAACATTTGTTTCTGAGCTTTCACATAGGATCTGGTCAATGGCTGGCCATCTACAAATATATGTAGAAAGAGTGAATATCACATTTAACAGATTGCTGCACCTTCACAAAGCTGTTGTGGCTTGATATCTTTTTGCCAGGAACAATTTTCAGGAGAATAGTTCAGAAGTTGTCTCAATGTGAGTAAGAAGGGTGTTTTGTATGGTTTTTACATTGTTAACCAGGGTCAGATTGAAATTTCTAGAAACACTTGGAGGACTGGTTCAGGGAGGTTCAGCCCAGTGGCTATATGCAACTGCTCCTGGTAGCTAAGCCTCCATTGGACCGTTCTCCTTTAAATAAGCTTAACAATCTCTCAACTCCACCCATTTAGCTGGATTTTCAGATATTTCCCCCAAGAGTTTATCTTTAGCTTATAGTCATTACAAGGAGAATTTTGTCAAGCTTTATTTTCTGTAATTTGCACTTCTTAGGTTGCATATCTCTCCTTTTCCAAATACAAACATGCAATGTTTTTTAACAGACTTTTTTAAGCCATACACATATCATCCATCTCCAAAGAGATTCTGACTTTACTCCACGGGAAATGCTTCTGTGTGTCTTAACCTACCAGAAGGCCAGACCAGACCAGTGGACTCAATAACCCATATCACTGAGTCCTACAGAGGTGGTCTTTGGCAATTAAAAGGCATTATGTTGTAGAAAGATCATGGATTTTAGAATGAGAAAAGCCGTGTCTCATATTTCAATACTGCAACTCTCTCAATATGTGAATTTGGCTGTCACTTAGACTCTCTGAACCCAACTGTCATTTACAAAACTGAAATACTGGTAAGTTTCTCCCTGGTTTTAAAAATAATCTGTTGACAGGATTAGCTTGGTAGGCGTGGTGGACAAGAACTGTAGAGATCAAGGCGTGGGGAAAGGGCCAGGCGGACACATGGCCCTGCCTTGTTCTTTAGTTTGAGCTGTTTAGCTGCAGATTGTCCCAAGAGGCAGTCTCAAAGTCTTCAACATTCCTACTGGCTTGCAAATACCTTTCCCAGGGAGAAGGGCCTGGAAATTGTATCTTTAATATTGGACACAGCTTTGCAGTTCTCATCCAGGAAGGCTATTGACTCAGTTGCCCTGTGGCCCATTTGCTAACAATAGCTTAACTCCCATGGTGTAGGTGCATAAATAATTCACTTCCATGTCCGGTTAGTTCTGGGGTTTAGCAAAATTGTCATTGTATTTATCACGATACCGAAGTCACTCCACGGAGATCTTATACATATTTATAAATATACGTGTTACTCTACTCTTTTCTTGATTAAATAATTATATATAACTTTAGGAATAGAAATCAAAAGATCAAAAGCATAAAGGGGGAAAAAGCAAATAGCTTAAAAATCCAAGGTGTTAATCTTTAAGACTGAAGATAAATTTAGTTCTTTCTCTTCTCCATCTTCATTTTAAACTTCATCTCCCTCTTTCCTTTCCCTCCCTCCCTTCCTTCCTTTGTGTATTTATTCAGTCAGACAATCAAACAGCAAATATTCCTGAGAAACTTTTCTGCATCACACATTGCACAGGAAATACAGGCAAAAGAACTAGAATATCCAGAAAATTTCTGAGCTCAGGCTATAATGGAGAAGCTGACAAATTACATGACCACTGTGCTCCGTGAGAATTTCTGTTCCGCAGGTACACCTGAGGAGTATGGGAAGACTTGATCCAGCCTGCACAGAGATAAAGAAGGACTCACTGGAAAAGATCATGGCCAAATTGAGTCCTGGAGAATGAGTAAGTGTCCATGAAGCAAAAGTGAGTATTTTTAGGTAGAGGTATCAAAGGCCTATAGGTATGAGACTATGGTATGTTCCAGGCAGCTGCTATCCAAATCCAAAATCAATAGGCTATAAAATGCACCATGTTTGAGTCAATAAAAGTTATTCAATAATCAAAGAAACACACTTTCTTGTTTTGAAACTCTGAACAATTCTTTTTTAGGAATTATAAAGAGCATACAGTGGTATCATAAGCAAAGTTCTCAGGATAAATTTTGTCATAGACATAGATATAGATGTTGCCTAATTACGTCTCATAGTCTCTTAGGGGCCCTAAAAAGCATGTTCTTAGCATTGAAATGGGCAGTACAACATGCCAGAGAGTATAAATGCTTAAGGAAGGGAGATAGTTTCATGGGGACTGGGGCTTTCTAGGAAGACTCTCTGGAAAGATACCTCTATCCTTGAGTATTGATTAATTTCCCAAAATTAAAATGTGTACCAAAAGGGGTGATAAATGACCCTTTGCTTCTGGGTTTGCTGACAGCTGGGCCTGAGCCTTGAATTTTGAGGTGTTCATGTTGTTCAGCACCCCAAAAGGCTAGCCCCAACTGGGCAGTATCAATGCAGGTGCATTGACAGTGGATTGCATCTGATGTTATCAGCTCAGGGAGTTAAACAGGACTTGGTCCACTTGTGCCGTGTTCCCCCTGGATCCCAGGTCTAATGAAGTGGCTGCTTTCACCAAGATTCATACTTTACACTGTCAGTATTATACCACCTGGAGAAAATTGTTTCTTCATTTTAAAAAATAATTTCCAGAAGCTTATTTATTTGTACATACTAAGGAAAACATGGCTTCACATGTCTACAGACATAATAGGGGATGCAATTCATATGTTCATATCCTAACTTCCTAAGTGATGGTATTAGGAGGTGAGGCCTTTGGGAGGTGATTAGATCATAGGGGGGTGGGCAAAACCCTCATTAATGGGATTAATGCCATTATGAAAGAAACCCCATTGCAACCCCCGACCCCTTGAGCAATGTGAGATGACAGTGAGAAGACGGCTGTCTACGAGGAATGGGCCTTCACTGGACACGAAATCTGCCGGTGCCTTGATCTTGGATTTTCCAGCCTCCAGAACCATAAGAAATAAATTTCTGTTGTTTTATATGCTACCTAGTCTATGGTATTTTGTGATAGAAGCCTGAATGGCCTAAGACAGGGGTTGAAAGCATAGAATTAGGGTAAAATGTTCTTGGTCTGAATTTCGGTTTCACCTCTTTGAAGCTGAATAATGTTAGGCAAGTTATTAAACTTTTCTGTGTTTCAGTTTCTTCATTTGTAACTTGGGGATGATATGTGTGTGTCTAATGTAATGTTTTCCTTGCATAGTGTACACAAGAAATGTGATAATGACATTATTATTATTAATTGATGGCCATTTTGGTTTATCTTCATTTGCTTCCTGGGAACCTCTGGGACAGACATTTCCTTAGAGGAGAGAAAAAGAAGGAGTAATTACAAACTGGCTGCCAGTGGACCCATAAGCTCCTGGGAGTCCATTGTAAGGGAATCCTTATGTTCCATGTACCTAATGGGCCTGATAGGCAGAAACAACAAAATGCAGAAGGTATGCTCAACCGGTGGAGCCAGGGCCAGGGCTGGAAGTGACCTCAGGTGTCCCCATGCATAGCAGTTAAATCGCTCAGGAGAGATCCTATGGAAACTAGGATGGGATGCCAGGAGGTGTTGCAATATTATTTTAGAGGATTCATCTGCTTAGTATTATGCTTCCCCTCATTTAACCCTCAGAGGTTTTGGATTCTGTCTGGTGTGAAAATTTTTTTCTGTTTAGAAAGAGTTCCACTCATTACTTTAGCAGACGGCACATGGGGAGAACTTGTTTATCCTGCTAAGTGAGTCATCAATATCCTGCTCTATACTAAGCCATGGAATGGCAGACTTGGAAGGTACCTCAGGGCTCATCCAACTCAGCTCCCTCATGTTACCATTGCAGAAATTTGTGCCCTGTGAAGAGAAGGACTTGCATAAAATGACACCACTATGGAGTTGGCCCTAAAGTACAGGTCTCCTGATTCCACCTCATGTGTATTCTAGTAAATGCAATAGACATCTACTGAATTTTGGAGGGATGAAGGGCAAAGGGAACAGTCCTAGATATCATACACATTGTGTTCCAAATTAACCTTTCAGCAGCTCTTGAAGCAATTCATATTTAAGAAGGGAAACATGCCACTTTGTTAAGCATATGTAAATAAAAAAATAACACCATCATTCTCTCTACATACAAAGTATTTGTGCATTTACACCTGGCCACTGTGCTAGGTGCAAGAATATGGTAGAAAATAAAACAGCTACCAGCTACGGTTTTGCCCTCCTTGAGTTTATAATCTGGTGAGCTCTAGAATCTATCCTACTATACTGGTGATTTTAAAATTGGTTACATGAAGTACTAGAGTCCCACAGAGATGCCTCAAGGTCTACTGTGAGGCCACTGAAGTCAGAATTCTTTTTTGGTTAATCCACTAAATGAGTTCATGCTTCTTTCCTTGTATTACTCAGAAAATCTTCAGCTGTAAGTGCAAAAAGTTAAATTCTCTTGACAACAACAATAGAAACAATATAATATATTGGAAATCTTCTATCAAATAAGTCAAGATCCAATAACTTTAATGAGGACATCAGGATTTTCTCTTTCTTTCTCTCTGCCTTACCATTCTGCTTATTTCTGCCTGGCTTCACTAGTCACAATCTACCTCCAAATAGCAGATAATATGACTGTTGGCAGCTCCAGGTTTACAACCTTCCAGTAGAAAGAAACATTCCCTCTCCCTCTATCTATATACCACTCTCAGGGAAGAATCTTGTAGGTTCTGCTTGAGTTGCTTGCTTGTCTCTGGACAAGTCACTGGAGGCAAGCGTATAGGGATACCCTTACTAGTAGCTAGTGCTCAGGTGTCAACACCTGTGGAGGGGTTACAGGGCACTATTATTGACACTTCTTCCAGGATCAAAAAGAATGGCAGAATAGTCATACAGAAAGACAGGATGAGAATGTGCAGACTGGTGGGAGGACAAAGGTCGATTACACATTTTCTTTCTCTTTAAGTTGATGTAGATCTCTATGACCTTATTCTACTTATTGTTTTTTTTTCAAAATTAATTAATAGCAAAGATGATTCCAGGCAGCTCAAAATAACACACAGAAAAAATGAAATTCAAACCCCTGACCTCAGGTAAAAGGCAAAAAAGGAGTGATCATTGTACGATACTAGATATCCTAGCTGGGAAAAGACATGAACATTGAGAACACAATTTCAGCCCTGAGTTTCAACACTTTAGGCAAAAATAGAAGAGTGGGTACAAGATTCTCATTGTCTTTGTTATACACTTTGCTCATACAACACACTTTTTGCTAATACTGAAATCTTGTTTAGTTTGCCATAGCCACTTTTGTCTATGAGGCATTCATGTATTATTTTTTTTTTTTCTGAACCAGCAGATGGTCCTTCTCTGCCACCCTTGGTGGCCTTTTTATCAGTCTTTTGTGAGTCTTTTTTGAAAAATGCACCCATCCATCATCTTTTAAAAATGTTATTCAAATGAGAGAGCCATGCTATTAAGAGCTGAGAGTGTTGAGGAAAAAATGACTGTGCTGCAAATTAAATAATCAACTTAGATGTTATCAGACCCTGACGAAGATCAGCTACAACCATCTTCCCTTCGACGTGACTGTTTCCTTCCTGTCTCGTAACAAGATGGAACCATGACGACTCATAAATAAGGTCAATATAATTGAGAAAGTCACTATAAAGAAGTTTTCTTTAGAAAATTTTGACATCAGTGATGGTGATTTTGGATGCATTATTGCCATATTATCAGAGGCAATCCCTCCACTTTCCAGACAGGAGAATCCATAAAAATTTTATAAAAAGGCAAAAAGAGGCCGGGCACAGTGGCTCACGCTTGTAATCCCAGCACTTTGGGAGGCCAAGGCGGGCAGATCACGAGGTCAGGAGATCGAGACCACGGTGAAACCCTGTCTCTACTAAAAATACAAAAACAAACAAACAAACAAAAAATTAGCCGGGCGTGGTGGCAGGCGCCTGTAGTCCCAGCTACTCAGAGAGGCTGAGGCAGGAGAATGGCATGAACCCAGGAGGCGGAGCTTGCAGTGAGCCAAGATCGCGCCACTGCACTCCAGCCTGGGCGATAGAGTGAGACTCTGTCTCAAAAAAAAAAAAAAAAAAAAAAGTCAAAAGGAGCTGACACGCCTAAAAATGAATGATCCTAAGAGCCAATTAACCTAAATTCTGTTTCTAGTTCAGCTTCTTATTTGCTATGTGGCCCTGTCAAAATCCCTTCCTTATTTGGACTTTGTTTTCAAAATCTGTAAAACACCAAGTCCTGGTGTGTATAATTAATGACTAGGATTTCTTCTGGCTTTAAATGATAATATATGGATCATATTTTAAGAGTATTGGTCTTAGAACACTATGCCTATTTGATTGTTAAGTGACAATATTGTTTTCACATGCAGTTTTTGGAAATTAGTCTTAATAAGAAAGTCTCATATTTTAAAAAATATATTCTTTTTATCCTGTTTTTCTTAACAAAACTTACATTTTTCTGAGAAGGTTGTTGAATATTCCTCACTCCTACTAGTTTGCTTTATGTGAGTAATCATCTTCCTTAATATACAAGAAATAACGAGTGATTTAATGTTTCCTTGAAGAGATTTTTCGCTGTAGCTTGTCTTTATGACGTGCACTTAGGTCTGTCAATTGTCAGAGACTTGTTCTACTCCATCCACCTTATAAGAGTGGATTCCAAAGTCAAGGTTACCTTTCCCTGCTTCCAGAGAAGGGGCCAGAGATCCCTACATAAGAAGAGGATTTAACTTTGTACATTTGGTTCTTCTACCTTCATGAAGGTGGTGTGTTGAAAATGGGAAATGGAGGATTCGTCTAAGAAGGCTGAGAGTCATCTTCCAGTTCTGTCAATAAACTAGCTAAATATATAAGAATTATTAATACCAGTAAACCATTTTGTGGTTTACAATACCCTTCTATAGAAAATATTTCAAATGACCTTCACAAACAACCAGGCAAATAGGCAGTATTTGCTGTGTTTCTTAGATGAGGCAGTGGAGCCCCAGGTGGTTTGACTGAAGTGCCAAGACAGCTAGTAAGAAGCGGGGAGCCAGGCCTGAGTCCAGCTCTCACCAACCTACTGCAGGAGCTTGGGCTACCTCTGTGTAGCCTGAGACTCAGTAGCCCCACAGGTAAACCAGAAACCATAATCACAGCCTAACTCATTCACAGGTATGAGTGTCTTCTGAGAAAACAAAAATGTCATTCATTTATTATTGACGAAAACCCAAGTCTATTTCAATAGCTCCGAAACATGGTCAAATATCAAAGACCTGAATTTAGCAACTCTTAAAGTCAAAACAAACCAAGCGCCACACAAACTCTGCCTTCTACTTGGAACAAGGTAGTAGTATTAAGCCCAGAGCCTACCTAAGATTCTATCCAGTGGGGCCTGAGAGGGGTGAAATTAACTTTACATTTGCAATTTTGGTGAGGTTTGAGACTCCATTTGCAAAAAGAAGTTCCTTTCAATGGAGGAGAGACATTCTTGTGGACAAAAAAGCTGGAGACAAAACAGGAAAAAAAAATCATACATTTGAAACCCTTACAAAAATAACAAATGAATAATTTACACTTTCCCTTGGTTTATTGAAAAACATTGGAACATTTTCTTACTCAATGCAACTCTTGAATTCTCTTCCCGCAGCTATTACTCACTTAGTCATCTCCATTTTTTAAAGACATTTATTTGGAGTCTGTTGCTCCTGGCTTTTTGTAAGACACCATCAGGCAAAGTGTGGATCTGAGCACCCGCCTCCAGACTCCTGCCAGCCAAGGCTGAAGCCTTCAGAGGCAGTGTCTTCTTGTCTCTGTCATCTCTCAGGCTCCCCTTCTGCTGTCTCTAGCCCACCATGTGAAGCTTACATCCATCCCTAGCCTTAGATCCGTGTGAATTCCCTTTCCATCCTTCCTGCTCTTCTAAAGTTCCCAGGTCTTATTCTTGTGCCCCAGACTGCCCTGCATGTTACATTTGTCGATCCCTTTAGTTTACATAGAGTTGCTAGATTTAGCAAATAAAAATGCAAGATTTCCAGTTACACTTGAATAAGAGAAATCATTTTTCAAGTTAGTACATCTTCTGTATATTTGTGATCCCGCACTTGCAAGAGAAACAGAGAAGGAATTAGTTTTTCTTGCTGCAGAGTGAAAAACTGAGATCCAGGAGAGTTAAAGGAGTGGTCCTACATCCCACAGCTGGGGAGTGGTATCCTTGGAATTAGAACTAAGTCTGGCTGACCTCAAAGCCAGTGCTTTTCCATGGCAATGCACTCCCTCTATTAAATATAACAGAGTATCTACAGTACTTGACAGTTTTCAAAACACTTTCAAATGCACGATCTTAATTAATCTTCACAGGAACCCTCGGAGGTAGGTGCCATGTTTCATTTGTTCTTAGACATTTTTTTTCTTTTTTAAACACTTTAACATATCTGATTTTAGGATATATTTTATTGTCAATAGTATCTCAGTCTAACTGGCAGCATTGCTTTTTTTTCTTAGGCGGCATAAAATGATGGCATCTTGGATTTAAGTAATGCAATATTATTATGTACTTTCTACACCTGAGGAAACAAACTCAGGGAAGCTGGTCTCTAATCTAAGGTGGTATACACTGTAGTTAAACCTATGTCTTTCTGACCTGCTACTACTCCTAGGCTGAAAGGAAATTACACAGACTTTCCCCACAAGACACACAATAGAGCCAGTGGGTTCAGTGAACTATGCCAGGAATCAAATTCTGCTTCTAGTAGGAGGGAAGCATTGTGTATTCCCACCCCATGTTTCTGTGTAAGCATAGATAGCTTAAAGACTGGGTAGGGAAAGAACCTGGCAAGGGAGGGCTTCACCCCATACTGCTCTAAATCTTCCAGGGGAACTTTACAGAGAAAACCACAGCCAGCTAGTTGCAAAGTCACACAAATGAAGGATTCAAAGAAACGAGAGGTGGAAGTCCACCTTGGTAAAGTCATCCTGTGCTGGACCCCTCCAGCTGCAGAGCACTCCTGACAATGTGCAAGCTGCTTGCTCTAAACCTGGGTTCTGGCACAGTTGCCTAATGACTCAGGCAGCACTGCTACCACCACTTCCCCTTGGAGGCTGGCTCTACAGTCTAGACTGTGCTGGAGGCGATCATTTTTGATATTGGGCCCACATTTTCCAGCATGTATTCACAGAACCTCATTCCAAGTGCTGAATTCTTGGGCCCCAAACAGCTATCAGCAGGGAATCTTCATTAGAAAAGAGAAACACATTTTGCAGGAAAAAGAAGAAGAAAAACTAGGCATTGATTGCAAGCAATTGATTGAATCAACTGCAAGCATTGATTCATTCTGCGGTTGAATTGATATACACTTCCAGAGCCTATAGGCAAGGGGCATCTGCCTGAAAGATGATCGTCACAAAAAAGATGATTTAAGGCCTATAGGATTAAAGACATTCAACACGGTCCTTCCTTTAAAGAAAATGAGAGCCCTCCAGATCAAAACATATCTGCAGATTGCACTGTATGTTAGTAACCGTGGGATGCCTTACACTTCACTTAGCTATCACTAATAAATCATATTACTTGAGCCTCGCATCATGCATACAGAGGTCAGTGTTACTGTTCTCATTTTAGAGACAAAGAAACCAAGGCTCGAAGACCTCAGTAACCTTGTTCAAGTTGACAGACCGTTAATGGCAGAGTTGGGAGCGGAGTCCAGGTCTCTGACTCTGCGAGCTATTCTTTTCACTCCTCCAACCCTCAGATAGCAAACTTCAGGAAAATAAGAATGGAGAGCAAGTTTCTTTGTGTGAATTTGGGAGAAATTTGAAGGCCAGTGAGGTAGAACAGAGAGAACAGAGTAGAGCCTAGAAGTGGCTTACAAGTTTTTACCACTTTCCTGCGGGCACTGACCTAATGGAATCTGTACAATGTCTATGAAGAGGAAAGATGAGTGTTAGCATCAGGAATGCCACAGTCTTCATCTAAGAAGCTAAAGGCTTAGCCTGGGGACAAGGCCTTAGGATAAAAAGCCTCTCAGTGTGAATTAGGGTATAAAGAGGATGATTATCTCCTCACTCCAATAACCTTGATACAGAATTTTCTTTTAATAGCATCATGCTTCCTCCCATAAAGCCAGCTTTGCTCAAAATGGTGGAATGGAAAGAGAAGGACTTTTGGATAGAATACAATTGGGTCCAGGCTATACCACTTCTTGATTTTTGACCTCAGGCAAATCATCCAACCTTCCTGAGCAGCAGTTTCCTCACCTGTAAAATAGAGTTAATATTACCTCTCTCAGGAGGCTTCCATTAGCTCCTTTACTTAAAGCTGATCAGTTGCTCTCTCCCTGGGCTTCCTGAATCCTGCACTTGCTCAGAGATAGCCTCACACGCTATGTTTGAGTTCCCTTTTTGTTTCTGCCTCCCTTTTACACTTTTGGTTCCTTGACGATTTCACATCATTGTGTCTCTAGCACCTGCATCAGTGTCTGGCAAAGCAATGCTCAGAGTCTCAGTGAGGAAGAGCACTGGGAGAGTAGGGAGCAGGGAAGATGGGAAAGAAAGAAAGTTTAGCAACCTCCAGAAACCTAGAATCTGCCCCCATTCACTCCGAGACCTTTAGCCTCCTCTCTCCCTCTAATCTCTCGAGCCCTTGTCACAACCCCTGCCTCCAACCCACATTCAGATGACACCTAAAAGGAGTAGTTTTAGGAAAAACGAAAGTATCTTCATGGGGGTTAGTAAGCTATAATCACTAAAAACTGGTGTTTTACAGTGACAAAGCTCTTTCACTGTCATTATTCTCTCTTTTGAGTCTAGAAACAACATTCGATGGCAAGATGAGCAGGCAGTACTCTTGTCATTGCACGGATGAAGACAATGAGTCTCAAAGGGGTAAAAACAAATGTCCAAGGTCACACAGTTACAAGCGAGCAAGTCAGAACCTGAAGCCAAGCTGCCTGACTGCCTCTCTCTGCCTTCTTTGTGCTTCATCTCTCAAAAACAATGCAAAGCTAATAAGGCTAAAAATAATGACAGGAGAAAAATTCCACCGACATCTCAGATGTGAGTTGGCTCTCCAGGAGTCTCAGCTGGGAGGACTTCACAGCCTACACTTCCTGCTCGCTCATTAGACAGGCCTTCCAGTCCTTTGGAGGAGAGTGGGTCCTGCAGAACTGGAATGGAAGCTGAATCATGGCAAGCCTGACTGTTTGATCAGAAGAGAATGGTGTGGGTGGTCGCATCCCAGACAGAAGATGCTTGGCCAGATGGAGACGCGCCTGCACACTTGGATCCGGATCCACTGGTGCTGCTCTCTTTTGACTGAATAGACTCTGCTGCAGCCAGGGAGCCACTCGCAGCTCATGGAGTCCCCGGAATCCTCATGTAGGGACGTGTCCCCTGGGGTGACCAGGGGCCACAGCCAGTCAGGGTGAGAGGCTGGGGCACCCACAAGTGCAGATGCAACCTGGTTCTTGGTAAGGAAGTTTGGGCAGTAGCAATAGTGTGGCAAAGATGCTATTTATACAACACCCATCTGGTGAGCATTCTGTGTGCTTCCCGTCAGGCACACAACTCAAAGACAGCAGGTTCTCAGGCTGAAGTGCAGGACTCACTCTGCCCATGCTCAATGGTCTGCAAGAGCGTCCATTCCAAAATCCTCCCACTTAAATGGAGGACTACAGAAATGGCCCTCCCTTGTCCCTCTGTGTAATAACCATGCTGTACTCCATGCTAATAATTTCTGATCTTCATAACAATCCTGCTAAGTAGGTAGGTATCATCAAACCCTTTATATGTGTAAGGAGATGAGGATTTGCAAGTAGCTTACCCAAGGTCCATCTGACTTGGGTGGACCTGGGACAATAAGGCCAGCCAACCTACCAATTGCCTCTGCTGGGGCCACTCAGGTAGTGGGTGACAGAGCTGGAGTTCAGATCAGGTCTCTGGTTTCAAAGCCCAGTCCACATTGGACCTATGTTTCATACCCTGCCTTCTCCTCTTTGCCCCCCTCTCCACTTTCTTGAAGAGAAGAACCCCTGAAATTCATCTCCAGGGCAAGGCAAGATGATGGTTGCTCTCATTGGCCCAGCACTGAGATTTTATATGGCTTCAATCCACTGGAATTTGTAGGCAAATATTACCCTTTTGTCTTTGGCAAACCCAACCGCACATTGCATATTCACAAAGCCAGACTGAGACACGGAGAATTGGGAACTCCTCCTCCTCCTACCACCTCCATCTTCCTCAGCTCTTTCTCTGCCTATCCTGTTCTTTCTCCTGAGCGCACCCCGGCAGTGCCAGCAGTGCGGCGTCTTCAGCATGCCAGGAGCATGTCTGGCTCCTTGATGCTCCTTCCGGAGTCCTGTGGAAACTTATGCAGGGTTTGAACATTATCTGGGAAGTCATTTGTTTAGCTTCGCCCCCACTCTGTGTAGAATGGAAAGAAAAGAAGGTCAGAGAAAGGACCTCAGAAGCCCTTTGAGTACATTTATAGACATGAATGAAAGGAGAAAAATATAGATCTATAAATCTAACCGAAGTTGGAAAAATCCCAGGCAAACAAACACTGAGTGCTGATAGCTCACTTTAATCTGAGGAGAAAAAAGGAAAGGAGAGCAAAAGGAGGGAGGAAGGGGAAAATGAATGAAGAAACCAGCATTTACTGACTTCTGTGTCTCTCACCCAATGGTTGGTGTTTTGAGACCGGAACAAGAGACAGACTTTGTTTTCAGTTTAGATTCATCACTAAATGATGTGCGACTTTTGGCAAGTCATTTTCCTCTCTAGGCTTTGTTTTACATTCCAAAAATGTTGGGGTAGATATCTCTAAACTCCCATCTAGGCTGATGCATGTAGAGATACAGAATCTTTAGAGACCAATGCTTCCTCCTGCAATAACTCAGTGAAAAAGAGCAGTCCCCAATACCTCGTGATTGCACACAAAGGCAGCTGGAGTCCCATGATGAATGCTTGCTCTGGGGCTCAGTGCTGGCTGATGGAGTTGCCTCTTGTGTTTTCATTCTAGCATGATATTCTTTCTTCTTATTCAGGACAAAGATCTGGCTAGGTGTTGATGACCAGTAGACTAGGAAGGCCACCATATGTTATTGGCAGATCTGAGCCATCGGCTAGGATAAGGAAGGACTAAGTCAGTGAAGAGGAGATCAGGTAGGAGAAGAGGCAGAGAGGGAGAATAAGGAGACACGAGTGTGAGGTGGCAGAGGAGGATAGTTGCAGAGTTGTGTTTGTGTGGAAGGTCTTCAGCCAAGTATTTTGGTAAGACCAGCTTGCATTATTTCGGGAGATGAATATTTAGCTGAGTGCAATGGACTCAGGTAATAATAACTATTAAGGGGCTTGAATTCTTGTCTTGGTTCTTGCACTAACTGACACATACCTTTCCCTTTCTCTGCTCATCTACAAAATAAAGACAGTGCATGGGCTTTTCAATGATCTTCCTCCACAATAGCATCTCGCTCACTTGCCCTGGCACCCTGGAGAAAACCTAGGACCACTTAATTTGCCCAGGTCACTTTGCCGCGCCAATTTTAAAGCCTGTCAGCTTTTCTACAGATCCAAGTGATTGTCGAGAAAGAGTGTTCAGCTGCCTTCTCTAGGGCCTCCACTCTTCAGGGGGATGTGGGTGCTATGCTGAGCTGCCTGGCACCCCCTCATCTCTCCTCCTTGGACTCTCCTCTGCCACATCTGCATCCATTTGACCACTATCTGGAGAATACCTGTTGAGGGTGTTGTCAAGGTGATTCCTGCACCAGCTGGGAATTTAACTAGGTGTTCTTTGGAGCTCCCCTTAATTCTGAGATCAAGACTTAAATCATTTCTAGAATCAGAAGGAAGAGATATAGAAGAGAGAGCACGACATGGCTTCTGAATTTTTTTTAAAATTATGCTTGTCTTCTCTTTCTTTTCTTCTTTTTTGTTTTTTTGTAAAACTGGGCAATGTGTTGTGCAGAACATTTTAGTTGTGGGGCTTCAGAAAGCAAGCAAGCAAAAAGATAGAAAAAGAGAAAGAAAAGAAAGAGAAGGAGGGAGAAAAGGAAGAAAAGTTAAAGGAAGAAAGAAATGAAAGAATGCAAGAAAGAAAGGAAGAAAGAAGGGAGAAAGGGAGGGAGGAAGAAAGGGAGAAAAAAGGAACAGTAACTTGTAGCAAAGGATGTAGGGAGGCTGAACAGAAGAGACATAAAGGGGAGAAAGGGGACAAAAGAGAGGAGAGAAAGAGAAAAAAGAAGAGAAGAGAGTGAAGAAAGGAAATCAAAGAGACAAATGTGGACGGGTTTCCAGGCAGCTGCAGTCCTGCCCGCCCCCGTACGAGGCGATGACTTCCTCCAAGGAAGAACTTGTGCAACTGTGGAGCTGATCAGGCCGCCCGGGCTGCCTTTCAGCTCACAGTCACTGCTGTCTCTGAAGGATGCTGGAAGTGGAAAACTTCACACTTGCTCCCTTGCCAGTGCTGTATCAGGAGAAATAGGCAGTTGGAGAACACTGTTGGGTTGATGGTTTTCTGACCTCTTGTGCTGCCCCATGGCTTGTCTGTGCATCCAAACTTCTCAGCAAGCATGGAGATAATGCAGGGGCAGAAGGATGCAAGTGGGCACTCCAAACCCACACTTCACATTTCTGTAAAGAGTCCAAAAAGACTAAGCAAGGCAATGAAATGAAGTAGAGAAAATTTTGAGAAGAAAGATAGCAAAGCTCTGTGCAAACTTCTTTCAGAATCATCTTGATTAATTCTGTTAAAATTACTTTAAGGGACCTTTAAAAAAAAAATTAAAGGAGTTTTCTGCAGCACCACAAAATCCCAGATGCAAATCCTACTATATTTTATTCTGAGCAGGTCATTTAATCTTTCAGAGTCTCAGTCTTCTTACTTCAACTGTGGGATAACACTACCAGTCTTGTAGAAATTGTTGCAAGAATGAGAGACTTAGGTTTTCTTGACTAAAACAGATCTGTTTCTGGAGGGTCTGGTTGCTTCTTGGTGTGCTGTTTGGCATTTGGCTGGTGCTCAGCGACTGTCGGTTCTAAGCTTTTTAAGCTTCTGATTCCACTTCTTTCTTCATTTTACCATTCAATGAAGTTCACCAAAGCATATGCATTACTAGAAAATAATAATTTATTTTGCAAGGCAAACAAAAAAAGGTTTTATGTGGCAAATACATTGAGAAGGAAGTAGAGATAATTAGCCACCACAGAGGCTCCATGACATTCATTCACTTGCAAAGAAGTTGGTGACATCTCAATGGCATCTATTTTCTGCCGACTCTCTGTGTACTTAGCTTTGGTGTTAGCTCCACTGAAGTGCATTGCTTTCACCTGGAGGGATGCTTTTCATCCACATCCAGACTACCTACAGCATTGCCATTTATAGCCTTCTATGTATTAATACTTTTCCTCATCAAGTTGAACCCCTAGAATTGGTTTCCTTAGTGTGTCGTTTTTATTCTCATCTGCACAATTTTTGTTTTCTCCCCTGAAACTTTGGAAAGTATTTTTGTATTCTTCTATTTCCTGTCGTTTCTTACTAATTTTTCTAAGGAGAATCAGCTGTTCATGCCATCTGGTCACAGGATTCTCAAGAATTAGAGAAGAGTTTTTAGTGATAAGAAATGTCATCATTACTTGCTTCAGGTATGCAGGCAGGAGTCAGGAGATTTAGAGAGGTCTCATGCTTCATCCTGTTGGATTAAGCTGTGGTTTAATACAGGAGCATTGTTTGGAGGTGGTGTTGTACAATCACCCACAGAGATGTAGACACGCTCACACACAAATATACGTATGCATACGGGCAGAGAATATATAGCAGAATAGGAATGTGGGAGGTCAGCCCTCTAATTCCACTTCTCTCACTAACTTGCAGTGTGACACTAGAATGATGACATCATCCTATAAAGCAGATCATGTGTTCCAATTTTATAGATGAGAGTACCGAGGTGCAGGGTTGTTATTTTTTGCTCTGAATACCACATTTCTATTATATAGACCAGCAAATATTCAAGTTTAGTTTTCCTAGTTCCTGAACTAAATGTTCAAAGTTTAGATCTGAAGGGAGAATCATCACATGGCTCTGTCTTTAACTCAGTGCCTACACTCTTGTGACTCCTTTGGGCCATACTCTCTGGTCCTTCTGCTAAGTACGTGGTCCTCAAGAAAGAGAAGCCTGACGTACCTATTCCACTTATAACTCCATCTGTAGGTACTCAACTCACCTTTTACATTTATTTAGGGCCAACTCCATGCCAGACATAATTGAGACACTTGAGATAAAGAAGAAAAAAAGACAAAATTATCTCATATTATGAATGTACACTGTAGTGGGAGTTTGGGGAAAACAGAATATAAACAAATCATTAAAGGAGATAAATTCAGATGATAATATCAAGAATATAAATGGAGAGATGTGATTCACAATAATATTGGGGATGCTATCTTAGATGGCCTGCTTAAGAAAAACCTCTCAAAAAGATAGCAACAGCTGGATGCTGTGGCTCACACCTGTAATCCCAGCATTTGGGGAGGCTGAGGCAGGTGTATCATTTGAGGTCAGGAGTTCGAGACCAGCCTGGCCAACATGATGAAACCCCGTCTTTACTAAAAATACAAAAATTGGCTGGGCATGGTGGTGCATGCCTGTAACCCCAGCTACTAGGGAAGCTGAGGCAGGAGAATTGCTTGAACCCAGGAGGGGGAGGTTGCAGTGAGCCAGGATAGTACCATTGCACTCTGTCTTAAAAAAAAAAAAAAAAAAAAAGATATAGCAACTAAGCTGTGAGCTGGAGGATGAGAAGCAATGACTATGAGAAGAATCTGGGAACTCTGGTCCAGGAAGTGAGAACAGCAGGAGCCAAGGCTCTGAGGTGGGAATAAACTTTGCCTGTTCAGAGAAAGAGTATCCAAGGTTGCTGGACCTTCACAAGTAAGAGAGAGGTGATAAAATGAGGCTTGGGGAGGTCACACTGGCCTTTAGAGATAGTATAGGGGAAGGCTTAGATTTTTATTTTAGATTTAGTCAGATGATAGAAGATTATTGAACCTGGGAAATGAATAATTTGATTTTTGTTTTTGAGATAACACTCTGAAACAGAAGGATAGGCTGGGCGCGGTGGCTCACGTCTGTAATCCCAGCACTTTGGGAGGCCGAAGTGGACAGATCACTTGAGGTCAAGAGTTTGAGACCAGCCTGGGCAACATGGTGAAAACCCATCTCTAGTAAAAATACAAAAATTAGCTGGGCGTAGTGGCATGCGCCTATAATCCCAGCTACTCCGGAGGCTGAGGAAGGAGAATTTCTTGAACCTGGGAGGCGGAGGTTTCAGCAAGCCAAGATCATGCCATTGCACTCCAGCCCAGGCAACAGATTGAGACTCCATCTCATAAATAAATAAATAAATAAATGAAATGAAACAGAAGGATAATTTAGGAGGTCATTGCAATGGAATAGATGAGAAATGCTGGCAGCTCTGGCTGAGGGGTGGCAGGGGACACTGGAAAGGCTGCAGGGTGGAGCTCAGGCACACTGTATGAGGTATTCCAGTGGACTGGATGTGGGAGATGGCCTGTCCTTCTTGTAACAATTGCAATGAACTAGTTTACAAAAATACAGTAAAGATATAAGGAGTAAGTTCTAGTATTTAATAGTGTAGTAGGAAAATTATAGTTCACAATGATTTATTGTGTATTTCAAAATAGAAGAGAAGGACTGTGATGTTTCCAACACAAAGAAATAATACATGTTTGAGGTGATGTATATCCTAATTACCCTGGTTTGGCCATTACACATGGTATACAGGTATCAAAATACCACATGTACCCCCAAACATATATAAGTATTATGTATCAATAAAAAATCAAAAAATAAAATGATCAGAAGAAAATGGGCAACTAAAAGATGGCCTGAAGGAGGAGAAGGCTGAAGAAAAGTGCAAAAGAGACTGAGAGAGCGCAGATCTAGAGGTGGAGGACACCAGGAGAGGCTGTGGTCAAGGAAGAAAAGAGGATAAAGAGAATGGCCAATGGGATGGAAGGGCACTGGATGACCCAGTAAGGAAGTCAAAATGAGAAAGAATAAGTGGAATGAAGTAGTAGGGATGAAGATGGAATTACCATGCCCTGTTGAGTGAATGTGTGGTGAAGAAGTGTCCCCAGAGAATATGGAAACCTTGAGAAGTGTGGCTAGAAAAAGGAAGGGGGCAGTGTATGGTAACCAGAGGAGAACATGAAAGCCTGCCAGAAGGACCCAGTGCAATGTTTGAGCAAAGTTCCTGGGGAGGTGGCAGAGTGGAGATTCCAGCTGAGAGCAATGGCAGAAGGACTGCCTTCTGACACTGAGAAAGACCTACGCCCTGTCGACCCTGGAGTCTTTTGACCCTGTTCCTCTCAGGAAACTTTGTTCTCTTTCTGACATCTTAGCTCCTCTTCACTCCCTTCCTCCTGCTCACCTCCTTTGTTTGTCATCAAACCCTGTTGTTTGAAGTGATTGCTCAGGGCTAGGTGTGAGAAAGGAAGCACATGGATTGAATAAGTTTGCACTGGAGTGTCATTGAATAGAGGCCTCCTCATACTTCCTGGGGTGTTCAAATTTTAAGAGAGCATAAGTAAACCCAGGCTACATTCTAATAAGTAAAGGGTTCTTTAGACAATAAAAAATCTGGGGGTGGTAGACTGGTTTTGAGTGATTTATAACCAGAGGCTATCTAGCGATCTATCTTAAAATCACCCCCAAGGGACATCCACTTTGCTTAACTGTGTCTGAGCCCAGGCCTATCCTTTTCAAAGCTGCTTTAAAGATTTCTTAATTATAAATTGTGAGTGTCTTTAACACTGGAAAAACCCCACCTAATATAATATGTATTTTATCAAGTGCTCTAGAGGTTTTAGACATTGTTGGGGATGGGAGTAGGGAGGGAGGGTCCGAAAGCAGTACTGGGAGGCTGAACTTGAAAAACAGGAGGATTCAATTAGGAAAAAAGCCTCCCTATAACCCCCCTGGGACTATGCTGCCTCATTCCTGCAGGAGATTCCATCTTTGAAATGTCTTCTCTACAAAACTCCCTCCCCAACCCCCCTTGAAATTTCACAGCTGTGATACAGAGGGACTTTGAAGGGCAGAAAGACAAGGGGGATTTTTTTCTTGCTTCATGGTTATATTTAACAGCTAGTTTCCAAATGGTATTAATAAACATTTAAACTTCAAAAACTTAACCTGACATTTCTACATCCTTTTTATTGTTGCTATGTTTTTGTCTTATGAAATGTCTTACACAAATGATTTCTTATGGAACACACACTACAAAAGGGTTCACATGCTTCTGGATTCAGAAAGATGTCTGTTTGTTTTTTGTTAAAGTCTCTATAGGTGCCCCAGAAATATTGGGGTGGTGATTATTATTCTAGGGACAGGCATCTAAGGATATGAGTCCAAAGACTGGATTGAAACTCTAAGAACAGTACATGGGAGCACAAGAAGTGAAAATCCATATATTCTATTGGCAAAAGAGCCAAAGAGGGCAGTGGTACAGTGAGCACTAGCTTACATACTTTCATTTGAATCCCAGATATACTACAGGCCACCTGTGTGATCTTGAGTAAGCCACTTAATCATTCTGCCTCAGTTTTCTCATCTATACGATGAGCATAATTATGCTTTTCTTCAGAGAGCATTGAGATTTAAATTAAATGATAATGTATTTAAATAACTTGCACATAGGTGTTGTTCAATAATAATAATTGTGAATGATTTAGCAAGAGTATTCACAGTTACAGGAAGAGAAAGCAGAAGAGCAAGGAGTTGGTGGGTAAAGGGCAGTTGAGTGACAGGTGGAGGCACATGGGTCAGTGTCTAGGCAATTCAGCAGCCCCAGAAGTTATCTATGAAATATGGGATTTAATACCAGCAAACTTAAGCTTAGGGGATGGAGTGGAGAAAGAAACCATCAGTGAAGACTGAGAGCACCTCAGATTTCTGGAAAGCCCCTGTCTGGAAACCTCTGTCCTGCCTGAAAGGTGATGGGAGGACAGATCCAGGGGTGAGTAGCTTTAGTCTTGTGGCTGGGCAGAAGCTGGACATGCTGGCTCTGCTGCTTGCCTGATCTGGGGTGCCAGACTCTCTACCAGGAACTCCTTTGTGGATAATGTCATCTAAATGAAGTTGTGGATCATGGTGACCTCCACTCCATGTGACAATGGGAGCTGGCCTGGGGACGAAGGATAACATTGCATTGAGTAGCATGGCTCCATTCCTTATCTTCCTGAGGACAAGCAGAGCGAGGGAGCCACTTTGGAAACACTCACGTGTCTAGATGATCATCCTAAGGAACACGACCATCACCTTCTACTGGGGGTAAAGGAAGTGAGGTTTTTGTTTTCAGGATGCCATTCCTCAGAAATCTTCATATCTGCTCTTTTGTTCCACAGCAGTGGGTGATTTAGTTCTGAGAGACAGGTGCAAAGAAGGAGCACAGAGAGCGTGGGCTAGAATTTGGCCTCTGCCACCTACTACCTGTGTGATTAGAGGGAGTTTTCCCCTTTCTGGATCTCTGCTTCCTTATATGTTAGAATAGACCTGCTAATCTCCAACTTATAGGATTGGCAAAGGGGTTGCACTGGAAATCATACACACTATTACACGTATGATATTATATAATAGTGTATGTACATTATGACAAGTTTAAGACAATAACTAGCAAGTAGTAATAGGATAGGGCTTTGCTTTGGTAGCTCTTAAGGTTATTGTGGTTGACCAGTGTAGATCCATAAGCTCGTGGGCCTGACTGTCCCTCTGCCTGGGTAAGAGATCCTCTAAGTAAGTGGCTCTGTTCTATTAAGGACCTCAGTGTTCAGGGACACAGACAGGTGAAGGGACATGAGGAGGTCACAGACACTTCATTTTTCTAAAACTGAGCTTTAATCATTCTATTGTCCTGATAAAAACCTTTCACTTGCTCCTGATCACTTTCTGAATAAATTTCCACCTTCTCCTCAGAGTCTACAATGATAAGTCGGATGGGTTCTTGCTCAGTTCTAGCCTAGACCACAGGGAAGCCAGCCTTGATGGGTTAAGCACTCTTTCAAATGTAACTTTTTATTGCCCTTGGCCCAGCACTATGCTTGTTTGTTTCAGGGCTGTTAGCTCAGTAGATTGTGAACCTTCCAGGATAGAGAGGTCAGTGCATTTCATCTCTGCATGTCCCAAACCTAATAGCTAGCCTGGAAAATATTTGTCCAATAGATAAATGATGGAATAACTTGGTTTTCAGCCCATAGCATCATACTTCTCATAATGTGATCCTCAGACCACCTGCAGCAACACATCCTTGGGGAGCTTGTTAAAACTGGGAGGTTCTGAGCCTCACCCCAGACTTACAGCTTCTCTTCGGTAGGGCTCTGATATCTGCATTGCTAACAGACTCCTTGTTTCATTATAGTCACACTGATGGTGAGAATCACGACTGTAGCAGATAGAAGCAGACAAAGGCTGCAGAGGCAAACACTTGCAAGGAGCTGCAAACCTGATGGGTGAATGCGAGGAGAGTGGGCAGAGTCAGAACCATCTCACTGCAGAAGTTTTGAACTGATGGTCATAATAGTCTAATAGATAGTCATAATAACAACACCACATCATCAAGAAAAGTTTAAACTTGTAGTCAATAATCTCTCTCTAGGGAAAAAGTAGTTATGTATAAATCCTTTTAGGAAGATTTCCACCCAAACCTGGAAAAGCTAGAATTGTAAAAGCTGAAAAATGAAAAATGAATTATTTGGAACATTAACTTCCACCAAAAAAAAAGCTTACAGGTGAATTTAATAGGTAATAACTAAAATACAGCATAGATACTAAGTTTATTTTAAGGATTTTGTTTTTTGCCATTGTCACTTTCACAAATTGACCTCATCAATGGAGCTGATATGGTTTGGCTGTGTCCCCACCCAAATCTCATCTTGAGTTGTAATCACCATAATCCTCACCGGTCCTGGGAGGCACCTGATGGGAGATAACTGAATCATGGGGGAAGTTTCCCCCATGTTGTTCTCCTGATAGTGAGTGAGTTCTCACAAGATCTGATGGTTTTATATGCATCTGGCATTTTTCCTGCTGGCACTCATTCTCTCGCCTGAAGTCCTGTGAAGAGGTGCCTTCTGATATGATTGTAAGTTTCCTGAGGCCTTCCCAGCCATGTGGAACTGTGAGTCAATTAAACCTCTTTCCTTTATAAATTACCTATTCTATGGTTTTTCTTCATAGCAGCGTGAGAATGAACTAATGCAGGAGCCAAACAGAGGAAGAGTCCAGGAGAACTAAGCAACCTATGGATAGGAGTGCTTAGCTTACAATACACAGTACCATGAACAGACTCTGCAGGGAACTCAGAGGCTACAAGTTCCGGGTTCATATCTCACCTTCAGCTCTTCCTTATTCTGGGCCCCTGAGTATCTCTTGCACTCTAAAATGGCAAATGATATTTAAATTATGCAGTTTTATGAGAAGTATGTTTAGTAGTAGGTAAATGCCAGGTGCTTTACCTATATTATTAATATTTAAAAATGATTATTTCCTACATGACAAAACTGAGATTTGAAGAGCATAAGGATTTTCTCATGGATGCTAGCCAGCAAGTGTTGGAGTTCAACTTTGATTCCAGGTTTGTTTCCCTAATGTACGTACCAATGCCCAGTGCCTAGTAGGATATTAATGAATTTAAATTCTTCCTTTCCCATTGCTAACAGGATTCTAAAGTATATTAAAAAAAATGCTTGGAGCATCTCAGCAGTCTTTTAAACCATGTTTTCGGCTATACCACAGAAACAGCTAGCATCTCTCTTTCTCTCCCAGATTCTCTCCATCTGGAAATATTATACAAGTCTTTTTCAGGGCACAGGTGACTGCCATGGTGGGAAGGGCCAGCTGCTGAAAGAGTGAACTCAAAGGTGACCAGGATCAAAGTGGACATGGGCTTTGTAGATCAAAGGCATTGCCTCCTCCGTGGAGTGGCCCAGAGAGCCAAGATCCGGGCAATCCGCAAGCCCAGGCTGTGGGATCGTCATGCTCCCATCGGTTCATTTCCTAATTAGGCAGCCAAGTGCATCAGCTGAGACTTCTGGGTGGTCTGAGTGTGGCTCTCCAATTGCTAACCATTGCTGGTGCTCTACCAGGGAGGTCCCTAGGCATGGAGAATGGCGGTCGGGCCCAGCCTCAGAGAGAAAGGTCTTACCATTCAGATGAGACAGTTAGTTCCCAGCCATGCAGTCATTATGATTTTAGAGACTTCTGTTGTTCTTAGAAGCCTGCTTTAAATTAGCTGTTAGTTTTATAATTCGGGCTTAAAGAGGTGTTCAGATCCCTAAGCCACTTTCACCTCATAGTGCTGGTTTGCTGGCCTTAATAGAGAGCATATTTTTGAAAGGTCTATACTGGCAGAACCATAGGATGACTCCCACACCAGAGCAGCATAAATGATAATTAAAGCTTCCGGTTACTGAGAACTTACGAACAGGATTTTACACGTCACTCTAATCCTCACAAAACTCCTGCTGGTGGGTATGATTATCCCCATTTTATAGACAATAAAACCAAGGCTCAGAAAGACAAAATCACTTTTACAAGAACACATAGCTCAGAAGGTGAGGTATTAAATCAGTCGTTTGGATCCCAAGCTTGTGTCTATTATCTTGTGCCACAATAATAATGCATGGCAAACTACCACAAACCCTCAGTGGCAATTAACACTCAATATTTATTTTTGCTCACTAGTCTACAGGGGTGGTGGGAAGTTCTGCTGATTTGGACCAGGCTCCACTGACTGGGACTCAGCTCATTCCTGTGTCTTTGGCCAGCTGCTGGGTTGGCTGGGGTCAGGGTTATCCTGGATGATTTCTGCTTGGATGAATCCTCCCTGTGCCACGTGGCTCTCAGCCTCCCACATGCCAGCCTGGGTTTGTTCTCTGGGAATGGCAGGGGTCCATGCACAAGAGCTTAGGCATATAGCCCTGGGTTTGGAATTGCCACTGTGTTATGTCTATCTCATTCTGTTGGCCAACACAAGGTGTAGATTCAAGCACAGAGAAATAGATTCCATTTGTAGTTGGGAGGTGCTCTAATGTCACACTTGCAAAGATGTTTGAATATAGATAGGGCATTGATTGGGGCCCTTAACGAAATCATTTTATTACAAAAGCTGTGATCTTTTCACTATACCAGTGTGCCACACATGTAGAATATTGGAGAGTTGTGTACATTCATTTCTTGTAAAGAAGCTAGAATTTCAATAATGCCTTTCTTTTGGTTTAAGTAGCACATATATCTAAGTTCAAAGATGTAAAATAAAATTCTGATCTAATTAATTTAAATTATAATTGACACCTAATGAGAAACGGAAGAAAATAAAGTGTACTATTCCCTAGTCATGGTGTTTTAGAATTACAGAACGAGACCTCTCAGCTCACAGAAGCACTGCAATGGTTTCTCACTGATTTTAACAGAAAATGCGAAGTCTTCTGTTTAGTACTTTAGAATGTTACCCATCTCGCCCTTGTCTTCTCTCCCATCCTATCTCATAGCAGGTCCACCCTTCACCTCAGCTTCCTTCCTCCAGCCATAAAAAGTGGTTTGTTTTCCCCCATATTGCCTCAATCTCTCATGGTCTCTATGTTTGTGCACATGTTGTTCCTTTTGTTTGAGATGTCCTTCTTCTTGTCTTTCTTGGCTAACTCCTACTCATCCTTTATAGCTCGAGGGCACCCTTCCCTGAGCATGACACCTGAGTTTGAGCTGCCTCACCCATCACAGCATTCTTTACACTGTGCTGCCTTGCACCTGCTTGAACCCTCTAGATGGTGAGTTCCCTGGGGGCATGGATGACTTTCCTGTCTATATTCCCAGTGCCTCCCCAGTCACAGTCAGTGACAAGTAGTTATTTGTCAAATAAATGGAAAAGTGATCCACATACCTTGAATATTATTTATTTATTTATTTTTATTATACTTTAAGTTTTAGGGTACATGTGCACAACGTGCAGGTTTGTTACATATATATACATGTGCCATGTTGGTGTGCTACACCCATTAACTCGTCATTTAACTTTAGGTATAACACCGCATGTTCTCACTCATAGATGGGAATTAAACAGTGAGACCACATGGACACAGAAAGGGGAACATCACACACCGGGGCCTGTTGTGGGGTGGGGAGGGGGAAGGGATAGCATTAGGAGATATACCTAATATTATTTTTTTTTTGAGGAAATAACTTTTATAAATAAATGGTTTTAATTTCACAACTTCTCATGTAATTTATGCAATAAAAATGATATTTTTACCTTAATTGTTATTTTCCTAAATCGTTCTTTAATGTCACGGGTTTTACGGGCCTTTCTTGGGCCCTTTACACTTGTTCAGTTGGCTGGTTAGCCATCAAGGCCGAATGGAGACACCTATTCAGGAAACAAAGCCTCAGCCATTCTGCGGGACATCTTTATGAGCCGTTCCCAGAGTCGCCTTCCAGCCCCAGCTTCATCCTCCTTGTCCCATCTCCCGGGTCTTTCTGAACACTCGGATATTGGCCTTTCATTCCAGAACAGACAGCACTGAACAGGGCATGTAGTTTAAAAAATGAGGGTGAGTACTGGCATTTCAATAAATAGTTCCATCCTGGAGGGTTTACTGATAAAGTGGTGTGGCATGAAGGATGTCAAGACTACAAGGAAGAAAAATCAAGTGAATCAGTACTGAATTTTCAAGTAATTCATGTATATGTCTATGTAGATTTATGCACACATATTGTCTAAGTATAGCATGTATATATGCATGTTCACATGTCTGTGTATTTAACATATAAATATATATTGAAATGTGTGCATTTATTGCTCTAGCTCTTTATACATATGCATATATGTATATCTCTGTATATATGCATGCATCTGAACACGTGCATCTCTGTATACATATGTGTATATTTGATTTGTGTATTACATACATGCCATGCATTATGCATGCACAGCTCTGATCACCTTTCTACATAAAGACATAGCAAGGCTCATTCAAATGTATGCATGCACACAAATATATTCATAAATATGTAACACTTTACATGTAAATGTAGTGATCTCTGTGTATATATGTGTGATGTAGCCATTTCTGATTATTCATATGAGCAAGTATGCATAAATGTTTTTCTACATGTGCAGAAATAGAGACATAAGCACTTGCATGTAGCCTTATCAAGCCTTAGATTTAAAATATATAACGTGGATATTTTTGTAGAGGGAACATAATAAGGAGCAAATTTGAGACATCTTTTTTTATTTTCAAGCATGTCTGGGAAAGTCTTTGCATATAGTAGGCACCCATGAATATCCCTGTTGATTATCTCTTTCAAAATGAACAGGATTTGTGAAGGTAATCTAGTTGCTCAAATAAGCAAACTGAAAATTCCATTGGGTCTCTGAAGACTTGGGTCCTGTCCTGCTCTGCCACTGACCACAGTGTACTTGTTAATTTACGTTGCTTTTGCTTGGGTTCTGTTTCTTCCTCTGTAACATGAGAATACTGTATGAAGCAGTTCTCAGATTCTTTGTCAGTGGTAGCATGCTTTGCCTTTTTATTTTTGGCAGTCCTTAACTGGACACCCAGACTCAGCTCTGAAACATTTTCAGAACTACAGTTGCATGGACAATGAGAGAAGAACTCCGAAGATTAATTTATTTTGAAGACTCCTATTTGAGATTAGTGATTTCTTGAACAACTTCTCCTCTTCCCACATACACTGATCTCTTCAACTGCAATTCACGAGGTTCATGATGAAGAGAAGACTTAAAAGAATCAACCACAGACATTCACTAACCCCCCATTATTGCCCAAGTCTGTGCTGTTGGAGGGGATGCAAATGCAAAGTCAGAAGCAGAGAAGGGAATTCCATTCCCATATTGTCCATTACTAGCTCCTTCCTTTTGAAAGTCACTTGTCTTTTCCCCATATGTAAGAGAAAGATAATAGTACTGCTCTACCTACCCCAAGTCTTGTTACTAGAATCAAATGAGATCACATAAGCTTGGTAAAATGCAAAGTGATTTTGCTGAAATGATAAAGAAAACTCAACTGACATCTACTGTTTAGATTTATCAAATGTACCAGTGAGGCAAGGCAAACACTTGAGCAGTCACTAATACAGCAATAAATCTCACACACATGTGACTCCACTAGCAATCTTCTAAGGTAGGGCAGAGGCATTGGAGGTGAGAGAACTTGGTAGAAACCGTGGTCTGGTAAGGCTTCCCAAGGAAGCGGGGGTTGATCTGAGCATTGAGACATGGAAACTTCTATCTATAGTGAAGAGATGTTACAATAACCCCAAAGAGAGGAACCCCCAGGCACAGGGACAGACTGTTCATGCAGACATCTAGAGTGAGTTTATCAGACATGCCACTGCAGGAGCCTCTGGCAGGTGCTGGGCTAGACCAGGAGATGTTAATGTTGGGTCCATGAGTCTCCCAAGAAATCTGTGGCTGGAATTCAGTCATTTGTAACCACGGATGAAAAAAAATTCCACCTTTGTTTTCACTAGCCTCCAACTGAAATTCAGCATGCCCTTTAATTTGGAATGTACGCAACAAACCAGAATTGCATTTGCAGTACTTGTAAAATCAATAGCGACCACATATTTTATATTCTGTTACAGTTGTTGTAGAGATCTCAAAATATTCTTTACATTCATCACAACTTCAAAATTATATTTATTAAATCACTGTTAGATTTTTAAAAATGTAATGTGTTAAAAAAACACACATAGTACTATGTCATACCTTTATTTTAATATACATAACAGTAATCCAATAGAATTTGTTTCCTTTAAAATTCCTGGATTTTTTTTATACATTTAAAATATTCTCAGAATGGCTTCATAGGCTTTGCCACACTGTCAAAGGAGATCCTGGAATAGAAAAGCTAAGAAACCCTGGGTAGCATAAAGGAGAGATATTATCCAAGGTGGCTGAGGATGAGTGGACCCATGAGACCAACTTATGTTCAGATTGTGAAGCTGGAGCTGGGTGTTATGTAACAGATGTAAGGAGACAGGTGAAAATGTTGTGGGAAGAGTAGTCAGGGTAGCAGAAGTCAGAAGTTAGAATTGGGAATGGGTGGGAAAAAGATGAGTATCACCATCAATTTAGATTTGCACTTGTTCAGGATGAGGTTATTGGCAGTGAACACACGGATTAGAAAAGCTTAAAGGGCTTTATAATATTTTAGTAGCCATGATATCAATATTGATAGCCAACTTAACTGAGCATTTATGTACCAGGCACTAATGTTCAGAATCTCACATGGGTAAACTCAGTGAACACTAATGACTCCATATAGCTCATGTTTAAGAAAATGAAGCTCAAAGAGGTTAATTAACTTGGCCACAGTCAAGCAAATGGTAAAGCTAGGGTTTATACCTGGGGAGTTTAAATACACTGAGAGTGATTACAAATTAAGAAAGTTTCCTCTATTGCGGATCCTTTAGGTAGGCGAAAGACAGAGGCATTCCTAGAAGGCTGGAGCCCATTTCTAATGGCAGTAAGGTCCTCCAACCTGACTTCCCAACTTCAGATGTTAATACCAATGAAAGTGCTGGAAGCCATGTCTTGATTAATCCCTTATAAAGGGAAAGAAGTTGGAACCAAATGTGGGGTTCCTAAAGGTAACCACATTGCCACTTGTTGTGGGTAGCAGTGCCGGCAGAGCCTCTGGGCTAATTTGTTCTATGTGTTTTAAAGTCTTTCCTTGCCAGGGCCACTTTCTACCATCGTATTGACCGCATTCCTGAGTCACTGTAAGGTGGATCTCAGAGCAGCCCAGGTGACTTAGAGAGTTCTTATTGGAATTGACCAACAAGAAGCCTCATTAAAGCTGGGGGTAAGGTGAGAGCTGAGGTTCTGTGGGTAACAGAAATCAGAGGTCAATTACCTTGTAATTATTTTTGAAACAAACATAACAGCAACAACAAAATAACATTGGGATTAGATCACATATTTCAAAGTCAGCACAGTCACCTCATCTCATCTGTTTTCCACTTGAAGTTTAAGAGACTGACCTGGTGAGAAGGACGCTACTGAGATCTCACCAACTCTTGTTACCTCCAAAAGTAAGTATATGGTAGACTTTATCCTTAGAAGGCTTTTCCACATACGAATCCATCTTTCTGTCATGTAGCATCCTCTTCAGCACTTGTGTTGGCATCTGAGAAAATAATTTTAAATAATTTAAAAATATGAGTCCTTACAAATATCCCCTCTCCCTGCCAACACATACATGTCGTCACAAACACATACTTCTTAGTTATTAGTATTGTATTATTCTGTTCTCAAGTTGCTAATAAAGATATATCTGAGACCAGGTAATTTATAAACAAAAATAGGTTTAATGTACTCACAGTTCCACGTGGCTTGGGAGGCCTCACAATCATGGCAGAAGGTGAAAGGCACTTCTTACATGGTGGCAGGCAAGAAAGAATAAAAGCCAAGTGAAAGGGGCAACCCCTTATAAAACCAACAGACCTCATGAGACTTATTCACTACCCCGAGAACAGTATGGGGGAAACTGCCCCCATGATTCAATTATCTCCCACCAGCTCCCTCTCACAGCACATGGGAATTATGGGAGTTAAAATTCAAAATGAGATTTGGGTGGGGACACAGCCAAACCATATCATTCTGACCCTAGCCCCTCCCAAAACTCGTGTTCTCACATTTCTAATCCAATCATGACTTCCCAACAGTCCCCTGAAGTCTTAATTTACTTCAGCATTAACTCAAAAGTCGACAGTCCAAAGTCTCACCTGAGACAAGGCAAGTCTCTCCTGCCTATGAGCTTGTAAAATCAAAAGCATATTAGTTACTTCCTAGATACAATGGGGGTACAGGCATTTGATAAACATGCCCATTTCAAACGGGAGAAATTGGCCAGAGTGAAGGGCTAAAGGTCCCACACAAGTCTGAAATCCAGTAAGGCAGTCAAATCTTAAAGCTCCAAAATGATCTCCTTTGACTCCATGTCTCACATCCAAGTCACAATATTGCAAGAGGTGAGTTCCCATGGTCTTGAGCAGCTCTGCCCCTATAGCTTTGCAGGGTACAGCATCCATCTTAGCTGCTTTCATGGGCTGGCATTGAGTGTTTGCAGCTTTTCCAGGTGCACAGTGCAAGCTGTCAATGGATCTACCATTCTGGGGTCTAGAGGATGGTGGCCCTCTTCTCACAGCTCCATTAGGCAGTGCCCCAGTGGGGATGCTGTGTGGGGTCTCCAATCCCACATTTCCCTTCTGCACTGCTCTAGCAGAGGTTCTCCATGAGGGCTCTTCCCCTGCAGCAAACTTCTGCCTGGGCATTCAGGCATTTCTGTACAACCTCTGAAATTTAGGTGGAGGTTCTCAAACCTCAATTCTTGACTTCTGTGCACCCACAGGCTCAACACCACATGGTAGCTGCCAAGGCTTGGGGCTTGCACCGTCTGAAGCCACAGCCTGAGCTATACTTTGGCTCCTTGTAGCCATGGCTAGAGTGGCTGGGACACAGGACGCCAAATCCCTAGGCTGCACACAGCAGGTGGGCCCTAGGCCCTGCCTACAAAACAATTTTTTCCTCCTAGGACTCTGGGCCTGTGACGGGAAGGGCTGCTGTGAGGAAGACCTCTGACATGCCCTGGAGACATTTTCCCCATTGTCTTGGCGATTAACATTTAGCTCCTCATTACTTATGCAAATTTCTGCAGCCAGCTTGAATTTCTCCTCAGAAAATGGGTTTTTCTTTCTATTACATTGTTAGGCTGCAAAATTTCCAAACTTTTATGCTCTGTTTCCCTTTTAAAAAAATGCTTTTTAACAGCACTCATGTCACCTCTTGAATGCTTTGCTGCTTAGAAATTTCTTCTGCCAGATGCCCTAAATCATCTCCCTCAAGTTCAAATTTCCACAGATCTTTAGGGCAGGAGCAAAATGCCACCAGTCTGTTTGCTAAAACATAGCAAGAGTCACCATTTCTCCCATTCCCAACAAGTTCCTCATCTCCATCAAAGCCTACCTCAGCCTGGATTTCACTGTCCATATCATTATCAGCATTTTGGTTAAAGCCATTCAACAAGTCTCTAGGAAGTTCTAAAGTTCCCAACATTTTCCTATCTTCTTCTGAGCCCTCCAAGTCTCTAGGAAGTTCCAAACTTTCCCACATTTTTCTATCTTCTTTTCTGAGCCCTCCAAACCGTCTCAACCTCTACCTGTTACCCAGTTCCAAAGTTGCTTCCACATTTTTGGGTATTTTTACAGCAGTGCCCCACTCTACCAGTACCAATTTACTGTGTTAGTCTGTCACACGCTGCTAATAAGGACATACCTGAGACTGGGTAATGTATAAAGAAAAAGAGGTTTAATTGAATTACAGTCCCATGTGGCTGGGAAGGCCTCACAATCATGGCGGAAGGCAAAAGGTACATCTTACATGGGGACTAGCAAGAGAGGATGAAAGCCAAGCAAAAGGGGAAACCCCTTATAAGACCAACAGATCACTTGAGACCTATTCACCACCACAAGAACAATATGAGGGAACTGCCCCTACGATTCAATTATCTCCACCAGGTCCCTCCCACAACATGTGGGAATTATGGGAGCTACAATTCAAGATGATATTTGGGTGGGGACACAGCCAAACCATATCAAATACTGTAGTTATTTTAGGTCTTACTTCATCAAACACAAAAGTCTAACAACATTAGTTAAATTTTTGTGTAATTTAGTCTCAAAAATTATTGTCTTTTGGTTTCTCAACTTGGGCTTAGTTTTGGGAGACATTATACTTTGTTATCATTACTCGTCTTCTCTAATGGCATAGGATATGGGTTATATTGGGTTCTTTTTCTCTGGCCATGTTCTCTGTCATTTCATTTAATCTTCATAATGGCAATATGGGTAGAAATTCTTATTCCAGTTTTACAGATGAGGAAAATGGAATTCAAAAAGACTAAGAGACTTGCATGAGAGCATACTTTCAAGTAAGTGTGAAAGCTAGGCTTCGAATTCTGGTTAATTTATCTCAAGGCCTATAAGGCTTACACTACTATACCCTATCTACCGCTCACATAATTTACCACATTATTTTGTAATGTTTACTCATTTGCACCTCCCACAAGTTTTTAGTATCCTACTATGCAGAGAATATAACGTATTTACCTTTGAGTTCCTTGTGTCTAACAGAATGCTTTATTAAGAATGAACATTTAGTGAATAAATGAATGAATAAATTAATACTAGTAAGTATGACCAGTTTATTCTGCTGAATGACGTACATATTAAAACAATTAGAAACCTATTACCGTCTTAGATCCATTTGCCCAAATAAGGCATGTAGGGCTGCATATATGGCTAGCTGGAACCATAGGCAATGATGGGGTAGTTGGAGTCTGTTATTCTCTGTCTTGAGGCAAGCCAGGTGATTCATCACATGGGGTGGGAGAGGATTCTTGGAAAAGGGATCTGAGAGGAAGTTAGGGTCAAAGAGAGGATGTGGAAGTTGAACCATGGTTCACACAAGAACTGGGAACAAATCCAAAGGAAAAGGAGTTCCAAAAGAAAAGAATTGATTTCTCTCTCCTTAGAATTCCATTCCATTGTATGAGCAATGTTTGGAGAAAGGACAGAAGAGAGAAAGGGAAACAGAAAGACAATATTTTCCTAAGTTGTTCTTTGTTAGGCGCTGTAATGGAGTGGAATGAGACCTGGATATGGCGTCAGAGAGACTGGGGCTCAAGAACTGTGCTCTGACATTTATTAGCTGTGGGCAAATAACTTAACATGTTTAAATCTTCATTTCTCATCTGTAAAATATGGTTGATACTATCCAACTTAAAAATCACAGTGCAAATTAAATGAGATAATCGTTGTGAAAATGTCTAGCATGGTGTCAGCCACGTATTAAATGTTCCGAGAGTGTTTACATAGATGACTAAGAAAAGCTTTAGTCTTCCTAAATATTTTCCAGGAAAGACTATCATGATGGGAACTGTTGGACAGGCAAGTCAGTAAATAGCAAGAAGGACTTGACCTTCTGTGTCTCCGGGATCCCACAGTTGCACAGACTTGGTGAGAGACTAATATGAAACAAATGTGTACTAGAAATATATTTTCTAAGCAAGCTCTCTTCCTCAGGAGCTGGGGAAGAGATTAAATCCTTTTCTGCCTGCATTCAACATGGATCTCCTGAATGGTGGTTGGCTGCCAAGCACTGTCTTGGACCTGGACAGGCAAAGATGCAAAGACAGTGCTCCAGTTCTCTAGGGAATTGTGGTCTGTGGAGTCAGAAAGATATTTAGTGAGTGTTTTTCTATGTTGGGGAGGGCTGCTATATTGATTAAATTATGCATTCAGACACAAGTCACAGTTTTTGAGCTCTTTCATTGTGGTTATTTTTACACACATTTTCCAATTTAATTCTCACTAAAATGCCTCATGTTGTCATATCCATCTCTGCATTAGATGACAGGATGAAAACACAGAAACTAGGCATTGATTTTACGTTATTAAATTATAGGAGAAATGATCCAATTTGAAAATCAATGTTTTATATGTAAAGGGCAATCATGAAAAATATCCACACAAAATATTGGAAAATATTAATATAATTATTCAGTTTATTTAGAGAAATGAGTAAGTTTTTCCTAACTGCTCTCCCTGCAAACCCCAAAATGAAAAAATCAAAGTTGGAGGCAAATACTTCATACTAGATTGATACTAGGGGATGAATGTGAACCTCAACAATAACACTTCAGAAGTGGTATTTTACATTAAGTAGTTTTTCTTTTGAAAATATCTATTCTGACTTGACACCATGTTTAAACTGATTCCATATTCAATACCTCTCTTTATACACCATAACTTCCTCACTTTTGACATCTTTATTTTGTTTTTTTTATTTTTTTTATTATTATACTTTAATTTTTAGGGTACATGTGCACAACGTGCAGGTTTGTTACATATGTATACATGTGCCATGTTGGTGTGCTGCACCCATTAACTCGTCATTTAGCATTAGGTATATCTCCTAATGCTATCCCTCCCCCCTCCCCCTACCCCACAACAGTCCCCAGTGTGTGATGTTCCCCCTCCTGTGTCCATGTGTTCTCTTTGTTCAATTCCCACCTATGAGTGAGAACATGTGGTGTTTTGTTTTTTGTCCTTGTGATAGTTTGCTGAAAATGATGGTTTCCAGCTTCATCCATGTCCCTACAAAGGACATGAACTCATCATTTTTTATGGCTGCATAGTATTCCATGGTGTATATGTGCCACATTTTCTTAATCCAGTCTATCATTGTTGGACATTTGGGTTGGTTCCAAGTCTTTGCTATTGTGAATAGTGCTGCAATAAACATATGTGTGCATGTGTCTTTACAGCAGCATGATTTATAATCCTTTGGGTATATACCCAGTAAGGGGATGGCTGGGTCAAATGGTATTTCTAGTTCTAGATCCCTGAGGAATCGCCACACTGACTTCCACAATGATTGAACTAGTTTACAGTCCCACCAATAGTGTAAAAGTGTTCCTATTTCTCCACATCCTCTCCAGAACCTGTTGTTTCCTGACTTTTTAATGATCGCCATTCTAACTGGTGTGAGATGGTATCTCATTGTGGTTTTGATTTGCATTTCTCTGATGGCCAGTGATGATGAGCATTTTTTCATGTGTTTTTTGGCTGCATAAATGTCTTCTTTTGAGAAGTGTCTGTTCATATCCTTTGCCCACTTTTTGATGGGGCTGTTTGTTTTTTTCTTGTAAATTTGTTTGAGTTCATTGTAGATTCTCGATATTAGCCCTTTGTCAGATGAGTAGGTTGCAAAAATTTTCTCCTATTCTGTAGGTTGCCTGTTTACTCTGATGGTGGTTATTTTAAGCATGTATTCAGGATGACAAATGTTCTAGTTTTTCAGATCTTTTACGATGAGGATCATTTCATTGTTGTTGTCTTGATGTATAGTGACATTGCCAGTTAAAAAAATGGGGTCTTACAACCTTCCTTTCAAATCTTTGCAGATTTTTAAAATATTGTATGCCCATTTCTAATATTGCCGAAGAGTTATCTAAAGTCAGCACAATTTAATTTCCTTTATTAGTAATCCTAGTCTAGAAACTGTTTTCTGGAAAAAAGAAACTTCTTTATACTTGAAGTTTGCTAACTTCAATCAAAATATGCTTTTTTTCTGTTTTTTTCCTGTAATACCATGTATATTAGTTTTTGCAGCAATACTACAGTAAACTCCAACAATATCGCACAACAACCAAAAGCATTGCTATCTGATGAGCTCATAGGTTTCTGACTTTCCTGAGAGTCAGCTGAACTCTGCTGTTCATCTCCCTGCTCATCTCCCACCTCCAGGCTGGGCCCTGTGCTTCATGTGTCTTCATTCCGGAGTGCAGGGTGAAGTAGCCTTGATACCTGGGGTATGTCTTTCTCACCAAAGAGTTAGAAGTTCAAAACAGTGAATAAAAACATGTGATGCTTCTGTAGACTTTGGAATGGAATAGGTTACTATCATTTCTGCCCATATTCAAGGCAAATGCTATGATGAGCTTCAAAGTCAGCAGGAGAGGGGACACATTCCTAGCCTATGGTGGTGGGTGGGAGTGTGGTGGGATGGGAGCCAGTCTTCCTTTAGCTCAGTGAGCCTTTTATTATATATTTAGATTCCCCCCCATGTGCTCTGTTATCTTTTTCAGACCACAGTTAACAAGACGTTGAATCTTTAGAGACTATTTTTTATACCTTCCTTTTTATTCCTGAATTTTTTTATATTTATCTTTTTATTTCCCTTCTCTGCCATTTTCAGGACTGAAGAAGTACAAACTAGATGATTAAACAGACAAAATTAAGAGACAGAAGTATTGACATGTAGGAAGCAAATTTATCATTATTTTTCCAATGGAAAATTATCAACCTAGAAATCCAAAAAAGGTCAACTGAAATTGTTTTATAAAGCTTTGGTAATTGTAAATTTCCTGGCCACAAAATATTTACAAATTAATAACTTTCACATATGACAATAATAATTACATAGTAAATGTGAAAAAAATCCTGATTATAACAATATTAAAGATAGGACATAATTTGATACTAGCTTAAATACACATATTTACAACCTATATGAACAAAATTATAAAACTCTTTAGAGAGATACAAAACAAAATTTAAATACATTGTATTGAATGGAAAAAAATCTCAATACCATGAAGGTGCCAGTTATGCCTAATTTAATCTTCATATTCAATGTAATGGCATCATAAATTTTAGTGAAATAGCAAAAGAAATTTCAATTCCTCCCAAATAATAAGCTAATTAAAGTGCTCAGAACATTTTTGGAAAAGTAAGCATAATGAAGGAAGATTTGCTCCATCAAATATGTACACTTAAGGTAATGCCATTACAATGAAAAGACCTTGATGCTGAGATGGAAATTCGTCAACTCAGTGAAACAAAAAAAAACCCATAATTCTTATATCTGCATGTGTGTGATGAGACTGAATGAGTCATAAAGGTGATACTTAAAATAATGAGAAATCTTGCTTAGTCAGTAAATATTTTTAGGGCAAATAACTTGGGGGAGGCGTGGAAAAAGAATAGGTTCTTGTCCTTGACTCACTTCTAATATACATAATAAATTCAAAATTTAATTAAGTTTATTAAAAAAAAATTCTATAAACCCACTAGAAGAAAATATTGGAAACGTTGTTATAATCAAGGTTTGGAAGAGATTTCTAAATTTCCTATGAAACCCAGAAAGTATAAAAACAAGGTATCACAGATTTGAGTATATTGAAATTTCAAACTTCTGAATGACAGAAAACACCATAATTGTAGTTAAAGAGTTTTGATAAAATCTTAGTCACATATATGACATCATGTGTAAAAGCTGTTATAAAATGATAAGAAAAAAGGAAATTAACATTGCAATTAAAAAAGATGAAGGATTTCAGTTGGCAATTTATAAAAGAAGAAAATACAAATGGCCACTAACATTTAAAGACACTCAATTTCATTAACATATTTTTAAAAAGTTACAGCTTTAATAGAAAATGAACTGGCATAAACATGTTGGGGAACAAACATGCCAGACATAGTTGTAACAGAGACCAAAGGCCTTATGGCCTGAAAGCCTAAAATACTTACTGTCTGGCCCGTTTTAACAGTTTGCTTAGGTTTTCCCCTAGAAGAAAACCTAGGCAATAGTATTCAGGACATATGCATGGGCAAAGACTGCATGACTAAAACACAAAAAGCAATGGCAACAAAAGCCAAAATTGACAAATGGGATCTAATTAAACTAAAGAGCTTCTGCATAGCAAAAGAAACTACCATCACAGAGAATAGGCAACCTATAGAATGGGAAAAATTTTTGCAATCTGACAAAGGGCTAATATCCAGAATCTACAAAGAACTTAAACAAATTTACAAGAAAAAAACAATCAACCCCATCAAAAAGTGGGTAAAGGATATGAACAGACACTTCTCAAAAGAAGACATTTATGCAGCCAACACACATATGAAAAAAAGCTCATCATCACTGGTCATTAGAGAAATGCAAATCAAAACCACAATGAGATACCATCTCATGCCAGTTAGAATGGCGATCATTAAAAAGTCAGGAAACAACAGATGCTGGAGAGGATGTGGAGAAATAGGAACACTTTTACACTGTTGGTGAGAGTGTAAATTAGTTCAACCACTGTGGAAGACAGTGTGGCAATTTGTCAAGGATCTAGAACTAGAAATACCATTTGACCCAGGAATCTCATTACTAGGTATATATCCAAAGGATTATAAATCATTCTACTATAAAGACACATGTACGTGTATGTTTATTGTGGCACTGTTCACAATAGCAAAGACTTGGAGCCAACCCATCAATGCCCATCAATGATAGACTGGATAAAGAAAATGGGCACATATGTACCATGGAATACTATGCAGCCATAAAAATGGATGAGTTCATGTCCTTCGCAGAAACATGGATGATGCTGGCAACCATTATTCTCAGCAAACGAACACAAGAACATAAAAGCAAACACTGCATGTTCTCATTCATAAGTGGGAGCTGAACAATGAGAACACATGGACACAGGAAGGGGAACATCACACACCGGGGCCTGTTAGGGGGTGGGGGGCTAGGGGAGGGATAGCATTAGCAAAAATACCTAATGTAGATGATGGGTTGATGGGTGCAGCAAACCACCATGGCACGTGTATAACTATGTAACAAAACTGCATGTTCTGCACATGTATCCCACAACTTAAAGTATAATAAAAAAACTTTTTTTAAATGTGTATTTTTTTTTTTTTACCAATACTTGAGTCCCTCCACTTAACCGACAATATAGCAGACTATTCTTGAGTAGGATGGTACTCTTCTCTTCCACCAGCCAAACTGACATTTACCAATTTAGTCATGTTTGTTCCCCAACCTATTTATACCATTTACTTTTTTTTTTTTCAGAGTCGCACTCTGTCACCTGGGCTGGAGTGCAATGGAGTGATCTTGGCTCACTGCAACCTCTGCCTCCTGGGTTCAAGAGATTCTCCTTCCTCAGCCTCACAAGTAGCTGGGACTACAGGTGCCTGTAACCATGTCCAGCTAATTTTTTGTATTTTTAGTGGGGATGGGTTTTCACCATGTTGGCCAGGCTGGTCTTGAACTCCTGACCTCATGATTTGCCTGCTTTGGCCTCCCAAAGTGCTGGGATTACAGGAGTGAGCCACCGCGCCCAGTCTACTTTCTATTTCAATTATTTAATTTAATTCAATATATTTAAAACAAGTGAACGCAAAATACAGACCATGCTGCTGTGAAGTTGAATGCTTTGGAGAGTTTCTGAATGTGTGAATAAATTTAAAAAAATATTGAACTAGACATGTGAAAGACAACTATAAAAATGTAGAATAGAATAAAAGAAAGCATTTAGATCCTGAAGTATTCTGCAAAAAGATCACTCCACAAGTGCTTTGAAGTTCCTGTATTCTGTAAAGAAATTAAAATTGAAAATGACAGAGAATTAATTACAATTCTTTTCTAGGCCACAAGGAAAATAGTAATTGGACAAAAGTTTTGAAAGGTCCTTGAGCTACATCTAAAGACTGGCCTACCGCAAGTTTAACAGCAAGTGTGTGAAGGCTTAGCTGGTGGGAAAAACTTCATGGTGTCTATATATGTCATACTAGAAAGAATGTTTTGGTCTAATTAACCTATTCAAACATTTACAAAAAAATTGGAGTCATTTTTCAGTGGAGAAATCTTTTTTTTTCTTGCGATGGAGTCTTACTCTGTCGCACAGGCTGTATGTAGTGCAGTGGCACAATCTCAGTTCACTGCAACCTCCGCCTCCTGGGTTCAAGCTATTCTCCTGCCTTGGCCTCCAGAGTAGCTGGGATTAGAGGCACATGCCACCATGACCAGCTAATTTTTGTCTTTTTAGTGGAGATGGGGTTTCACCATGTTGGCCAGGCTGGTCTTGAACTCCTGACCTCAAGTGATGCACCTGCCTCGGCCTCCCAAAGTGTTGGGATTGCAGGCGTGAGCCACCACATCTGGCTGAGAAATCTTGATGAAAGAAAAACTCTACAACTAGATAAAACAGGTTTAAATTACAAATTATCATCTACAAGAAGAATGGCATACCAAATAGAGCAAAAAACCCCAGGAAACCAAAATTCCAAAGAAAAATATTTCATACCAAAAATAGGTTAAAACTCACAAGTTGTCATTTCTTGATTTTAGTAAATTAAAGAATCCTACCTCTTTTAAAATTTAACATTAAATCATGTATCATTATCAGTTCACTGATGCTGTAAAAATCAGCCAAGAGGGATTCAGAACTGTTAAAAGAACGTTTTTTGTTTACTTACATAGATTTATACATTAAACTTACCCGAATAACTTTCTATCTCAATTATGCTGAACCTAAAAAGGAAGATGTAGAGGCCATGTTTTCGCCAGTTTCTGCAGTTCTAGAATGCTCAATGAATTGCTACTCAAAAGAGATTTTTGTTGTTTTAGAAAACATAGGAAACATGTCATGGCTGTAAGCCCAGCAGTTTGGGAGGCCGAGGCAGGCGGATCACAAGGTCAGGAGTTTGAGACCAGCCTGGCCAACATAGTGAAACCCTGTCTCAACTAAAAATACATCCTCGTTTATTTGATGTGGCGTGGTGGCATGCGCCTGTAGTCCCAGCTACTCAGGAGGCTAAGGCAGGAGAATCGCTTGAACCGGGGAGGCAGAGGTTGCAGTGAGCCAAAATCTCACCACTGCACTCCAGTTTGGGCAACAGAGCAAGACTTCTTATCAAAAAAGAAAAAAAGACAATAAAACATAGGAAACATGAATATGTGTCTTGAAAAATCATTTAAAGTTATCAACTTTGCTGATATTTTTTACAATGCAGCATTGGCATGGAATGCATTTTCTAGTATGTCTGTAACTATGACTTCAGAAAACTGTGGTCTGAAGTTGACTCTGCTGCAGAAAACCCTGAACTATGAGAAAAAATAAAGGACATAATTTGTTAGCTGACCTTAAACCAAATGGATTATTTATAGCCTGTTTCCACCTCCAGAATGTAAGAGCTCCAAAAGACAGAATTTTATGTGTCTCCTTCACTCTGGTGTCTAGATTCATATTTAGTCCATTGTTAGTATCAAATAAATATTTGTTCAATAACTGAGAAAGAGATTAAAATATCTGATGTCTGAGGTCCTGGCAGTAATATTATTCTATGGGATTATTGTTGTATACTAGGAAGAGCATACTGTGGAATTGGAATAGGAATTCCTACTCTGTACTTTCTTGTTGTGTGATCTTGGTTATTTTGCCCGTGGACTTCAACTTTCTCATCTATTAAACAAGAATTAGACATTTTAGGCTTGTTGATTAGATTAATTGAAATAATATATGTAATTTAACTAGTATATAGAAAGTTATTAATAAATGGTAGAGATGGTGACCATCATGATGATGATGGCAGTGGTGGTAGTGGTGCTGGTGCGGGTGTAGGAATCTAAACATTCACTGAGTATCTTTGGAGAGCAGGGTACTTTTCTAGTCTTCAGACAGCACTTCCATGCTCAGAAAAGGCCACACTCTCAGAGAGGAATTGCTCAGCCCAGAAACAGTTCTTCAGTGGGTCACATTGCAGAAGCACTCCTTTGGCGAGCCTAACAAAGGGGTCATTATTCTCATCCACAGACAGCGCCAAGAAGGTGCTGGGTGGTCTAGAATACAGGAGACAGATAATGTAATGACTCCATTCATCAAAAGTTGAGCATGCACACCAGCTGCCCGCCAGCTGGAAAATGAGGCTCCTCTCCCTTCTGAGGATAATTTACTTCTGCTGGAGAGACTCCGCAATACCCTTTACCTTAAGGGACCAACTGAATTCCAATAGTATCATGTAACATCGTGCTGACCCAGCAATGGGACTCAAAGGGAAAGCAAAATAAAACAACCAAATCAAGGGAAAATAGCAGTTACTCCTCATGTTAGAAAAAAAAAAGAACAAACAAGTAACACTGCCCCTTCTATAAATTTGATATATTTTTATTTTGTGGATACTTGATAGTCTATAAATGAAATTCTATTTCTTTTCTTTGGCCATTAGGAAATATAATGTTAAATTTTGGTCCTCATCTAACCAGAGTACAAGAGACTAGTGCATGCATTTCTTTATGGAGGACTTCTACTACTTTTAGTGTTTTCCCACGTTTAAACTTTAATATAGCCCATAACCCACAATTATTAACTTCAAATTTTTATTTTGGATTTAATGAGACCATGATTTAACACCTAATGTGTCATAAAACCAATAGCTATGTCCCTCAATTGAGCTTAAAAACAATATCTTCTTCTTATGTTTTATCTGCAAGTTGAAAACTTGAGTTTTTTTTCATTCAATTTATTAAATGTTTTCTAAATTCCAATCAATGGCAAGCATATTGTAGGTGAATTATCACAGGTAATCTTCATGACAACTCCTTATGTGGGCTCTATTTTTTTTTTTACATATTCAGATGATGTTCCTGAGACTTAGAGATGTTAAGTAATTAGTCAACTTCCCATAGTTTGAAACTGATGGATCCAGAAGTTGAACCAGGGTCTGTCTGAAACCAGAGTCTAAGTCCTGAAACATTTTGTCGAATAACTCCTGTTTCTGCCTAAACTTATTTGTTATTTAGTGATGGGCAAAGCTGAATAGGTTTGTGCATAATCAGATTCCAGGTAAAACACATCTGGAGTTTGTGAGGCTTTATGAGCTAGCCAATGTTAGTTGTTGATTTGAAAAGAAAGCTTTAACTCCTCCTTCTGAAAGAACATGTGCCAGCTCACACATAAAAAACACAAAGCAGTTCAGGAATTGGGTGTTGCAGTCCCCAAGGTAAAATAAAAACTACAATAGAACATGAAGAAGCAATGTCATGGAAATAATGAAGGCTTTTTGGCATGGTTTTCTTGCAAGGAGGAAATGATTCATGAGACAGAAATAAGGAAGTGGAAGAAACGAGATTTCACTCTTGGAAAGTAATAGAGGATGAAAACGACCTGTGAGGGGGAAAAAGTTAAATGCAAAAGCTCTGAGCTTAGAATTGTAGAAAGAAAGAAACTCTGAAGAGTAACTTTTAGGATATGTTAACTCTGTTTGTATCTGATTCTTTTTCCAGGAGTAGGCTCCTTTCTGCTCATAATATTTTATGATCTAGGAAGAAAGATTCCCTATACCCCAACATGGAAATAACACCATTAATTAGGAGAAATTCAATCTTTCAGGAAAGGAATCATCTGTTTTAGTTAGTTTCCATAAACATGGATATCTGACCACTGTTTTTGCCACAGCATAGCCAGGTTTTTATATAAACTCATAATAAGTCATTAATGTCTTATTATTTCCAATACTTTCCTGTGGGACATCTCTAACCACCAGCCCACAGGAATGATGCCCTCCTGGAGGCCATTAGGACTGTTTCTGTATGTCTGCTGCTGATATTTTGGAGGCTGGTCATCCCCTTGTGAGTTGGTCCAGTCTTTGCATCACTTCCATTTTTCTACTTGATCCATGACACCTCCAAATAACCCTGGTGCTAATCAGAGGAAACCAGTTACCGAATCCCTTTGACCTTATTCCAATGGCAAGCAGTCAACGAAAAGAAATCAATGGCGCTTGCATCCCTTAGGTAATACTATCACACTGACACTAAAAGGGTTTCTCACCAAACTGAAAGAGCTTTGAAGAAGAAAGATTTTTATTTAATTGGAAAATATTTTTAATAGTAGAAACTGAGATTGAGGTCATGGAATTAAGAAAAGAGGGTTTGCTTTAAAAATGGCAGATTGGCCAAGACATCCGTTAAGAAAAATGCGACCAATTTGTGAGGCAAAAATCCTAGTGTGAGATAGATTAACATGTAGTACATTTTAAAATAATGATCAGGCTACAAATTATGGGAGACCCATTAAGGGTAGGAAGTGAGAGAGAGACAGAGAGTGAGAATAAAGAGGAGCAGGAGGAATAAAAAGGAGGAGGAGAACATCCCAGAGACAGTCAGTGAGCTCAGTTTCCTAAGCAATTAGAAAAGGAGGGTGCCTGTGTATTACTCTAGCCAGCTAGAGTGTTATCTGCCAACCAGTCTATAACTACATCTGTTTATCCATTTAACAAACTGATCATGGACCAGTATGCTTAAAGACAGGGCCACCAGTGCTGACCTTACTACCTTTCTACAGGCCAATTAATATGAAGATATTTAGTTACTAGTATGTCTCACCTATCTGCATTCTACAGAGCAGTCAAGTGTCAAAGGGGAAGCCGCAATAGCCATAGAGACATTGAGCATCAAAAGTCAGAATAAACTACTAATTAGATACGGAGATGGCAGAACAAGCATTTATGGCAAGTATTGGCAAGGCAAGTAATGGGTCCAAAAAGAATTGTCCCAGCCTTCCACAGGCTTGTCTATCCCCCTACATAGCTGTTTCGTGAACTTGATGACTACCCACTTTCCCTTCAACGTGCATAAGAGTCATCTGAGGATCCTGTTGACAAACAGATTTTATATCATACAAGAATCAGTAGCATTCCTATACACCAAAACCAGCCAACTTGACAGCCAAATGAAGAATGCGATCCCATTCACAATTGCCACAAAAAATAAGATATTTGAGAATACAGCTAACAGGGAGGTGAAATATATCTACAATGAGAATTACAAAATACTGCTCACAGAAATCAGAGATGACACAAATGGAAAAACATTCCATGTTCATGAATAGGAAGAATCAATATCATTAATGTGGCCATACTGCCCAAGGCAACGTACAGATTCAGTGTTATTCCTACCAAACTACCAATGACGTTCTTCACAGAACTAGAAGAAACTATTTTAAAATTCACATGGAACCAAAAGAGAGCCCAAATAGCCAAGGCAATCCTAAGCAAAAAAAAATAAATAAATAAATAAATAAAATAAAAATAAATAATAAAATAAAATAAAATAAAAGTCCAAGGCTGGAGGTATCATGCTACCTGACTTCAAACTATACTACAGGACTACAGTAACCAAAATAGAATTGGTACTAGTACAAAAACAGATACATAGACCAATGGAACAGAATAGAGAGCCCAGAAATAATGCCACACCACACACGTATAACCATCTGATCTTTGACAAAGTTGACAAAAACAAGCAATGGGGAAAGGACTCCCTATTCAATAAATAGTGCTGAGAAAACTGGCTAGCCATATGCAGAAGACTGAAACTGAACTCCCTCCTTACACAATACACAAAAATCAACTCAAGATAGATTTAAGACTAAAATGTAAAACCTAAAACTATGAAAGCCCTGTAAGATAACCTAGGAAACATCATTCTGGACATAGGAACTGTCAAAGATTTCATGATGAAGATACCAAAAGCAATCACAACAAAAGTAAAAATTGACGAATGGGATCTAATTAAACTCTTTAAACTCTTTAAGCTTCTGCCCAAGAAAAGAAACTATCAGCTATCTGTACCAACCTACTGAACAGGAGAAAATATTTGAAAACTATGCATCTGACAAAGGTCTAATATCCAGCATCTATAAGAAACTTAAAAGAAATTTACAAGAAAAAAACAACCCCATTAAAAAGTGGGCAAAGGACATTAACAGACGCTTTTCTAAAGAAGCCATACATGTGACCAACGAGCATACAATAAAAAGCTTAGCTTCACTGATCATTAGAGAAATACAAATAAAACACCCAAAGATACACCCTCTCACATCAGTCAGAATGGATGCTATCAAAAAGTAGAAAAATAACAGATCCCGGCAAGGTTGTGGAGAAAAGGGGACGCTTATACATGGTTGGTGGGAGTGTACATTAGTTCAAACATTGTGGGAAAGCACTGTGGTGATGCCTTAAAAAGCTGAAAACAGAAACACCATTTGACCCAGTAATACCATTACTGGGTATATACCCAAAGAAATATGTCATTGTGCCATAAAGACACACACACACACACACACACACACACACACACACACACACACACAACACACACACACACACACACACACACACACACACACACACACACACACACACGTTCATTGCAGCACTATTTACAGTAGCAAAGATATGTAATCAACCTAAATACCCATCAATGGTAGACTGGATAAAGAAAATGTGGTACATATACACCATAGAATACTATGCAGCCATAAAAAAATGAGATCATGTCCTTTACAGGAACATGGAAGATCTGGAGGCCATTATCCTTAGCAAACTAATGCAGGAACAGAAAGCTGAATACCACATGTTCTCACTTATAATTGGAGCTAAATGATGAGAACACATGGACACAAAGAGGGGAACAACAGACTCTGAGGCCTCCTTGAGGATGGAGGATGAGAGAAGGGAGGGGATCAGAAAAATAGCTATTGGGTACTAGAATTAGTACCCAGGTGACAAAATAATTGGTACACCAAACCCTCATGACATGAGTTTACCTGTATAACAAACCTTTACATGTACCCCTGAAATTAAAAGTTTAAAAAAATACAGTTTCTAAACAAGGAGGTCTGCTGTAAGCCCTGAGAGTCTGCATTTCTAACAACTGATGTCAATTGTGCTGGTCCAGGGTACACTGAAAAGCAAGGTGCCAAAATAGGGCAGGGTCTTGCTCACTTCCATATCACTTGCATTAAGTAAATATTTGTTTAGTTTCCGAATTATAATGGGCAGCAATCTTTCCTCTCGATGATCTGTTGAAACTGACCTAATTGTTGCACAGAACTGATGTTTATGGTTTCTTTGAATAAACGTAGAAATTGATCCTCCCTGTCTTAAAACTTGAGAAAGTTACATTTGTTTTATCTGAGTTCCTTTCTCACAAAACAAACCATCAGGCTTCCCAGATAGAATTAAGGAGCTGAGACTTACCAGATCACTGCACCTGGACAATGAGATGCCAGACCCCTCATCCATTATGACTGCCTGACTGATCACCTGCCTCCTCTTAACCAACTCCTCATCTTGACCTCTCCCCAGTTCCTGTTTTTTTAATATATGGTTTATACATGGTTACATTTCTTTCCTTGATATAGAAACCCCTGATTTTAGGCAGTCAGGGAGATGAATTTGAGACTGATCTCTCATCTCCTGGGCTGCAGCACCTGATTAAAGCCTTCTTCCCTGACAATACTTGCCTCGGTGATGGGCTTTCTGTGCTGTGAGCACAAGGACCTAGACTGAACCCCTGGCCTTTCATTCACACTGTCATTTCAGTCATGTAGCTGCAAATGTGTAAGCAGAGAGTGAAGAAGTAGTTAAGTATAGATTGGACAGATAAATCAGGCACAATCTATAGTTTGTAAGGATAACCAATGTCAACAAGAATTGTCTAGCTCTGGTTGTAGGGACGTTTTCAGATTATACTATCTGTGATGACCACATGAGCAGCTAAGTGGAGTTTGTTACTGGCATTCACATGGCTGTGGCTTAGCGTTGACCATCCATTTAGTATAACTGAAAAGTAAAGCATAAAACTCTGGTCTTTTAGGAAATGTACTTTGTGGTAGTAGGACCAGGATGTATTCCAGTCCTACCCAGTACATTTAAGCCAAACAGACCAGTCCTTGCACAATGCTAGTTAGTTGGCAGTCAGTAAACAGCAGACCTAGGAACTCCCCTGGAGTCTTTTCACCTCTGTTTCATCTGATCCTTCCCACAGAACAAAGAAGAGGACCATGGAACCCAGGAAAAGTTTTCTACAAGACATGTTTCCTATTCTAAACTCTGAAGGGTAAGTGAGAATTAGCTCAGTCACACAGACAGTGGGAAAAAGCATTCCTAGCTGACAGAACAGTATATACACAAAGGAATGTGGGGATCTGCACGCAGCTCAGTGTGGCCACAGTGTAGATTATGGGATAGAATGAGGGAGGCATGAGGTGAGACTGAGAAGCACACAGAAGACTGACAGTGAAAAAACACAAACTTCCCTATGAAAGGATGACTGTTCCTTTGGAATGCTCTCATTTTCAAGGTGGCACCTGAAGTATGAGGTTCAATGGCACTTCTCCAAGGGTTGCCTGTGAGCCTATAACATATTTTCCCTCATTGGCTCCGATGGACTCCCTGGAAGACCACAGTGAGATGCGTGCTGAGAGTCCCTTGACCACTTTTCACCTTATGGCTTTCTGTCTTCCTTTCACAAGGAATGTAGAAAAACAGAGACAACTTACAAATTGGGTATTTCTGTCTTAGCAAAATGGAATTTGAAGATGGGAGGTTTTAAGGCTCCAGAATATCTCACATTTTCTGAACTATTTCTGATATTGAATGCTGAACAGTTGCTAAAGCTGAGTTTCTCATATGTATGATAAACATATATATAAACACATATATTTATATACATATATATCTTTATCACATAAAACAAGAATTTTTATTTAGTGTTGTTGATTTTGTTGCTTTTTTCCTTAACAGACTTTGAGTCTAATTTGAAACTTTCTCAACATGAGTGGTAAGTTGAAAATAAAGAGAGAATGTGACCTGAGTAACAAGAATTTTAACACAAGGAAATTATGTAGTTTATTTTATTTTTATTTATTCAACCAAAATTAGACAATTTCTAGCTATTTACATTAACCCTTTAGTAACATCTGTGGAATGTCTGTGAAAGCAATGTAATTAATTCTACATGTGCACATGTGCATTTGAAAAAGTGTTCTATATAACATCTGTTTTCATTCATATGCCTGGTGCATTATTGCATCATGATGTATTCTTTGTGATATTATTTTAGAAATCTGTTACCACAGATCACCAGAAGATCTCTTGTCCTGTCATCTTTGGGATAATGAACACTCTCCATATGTGTAAATCTGTCAGGCCATGCCTTACCTAAAGTGGTAGTTATTAATTTACAGATCAAAGAAATCAATCTTACCTTTTCCAATCAGTGACTGTTTTATTGCAGAAATATAGAAAGGGTCATTAGCCTGAACTATAAAGCATCTCATCAAAAAGCCTATCCATCGAGAGCAAGTTAATCTTTCTCACTTGTTTAAAAAGAGTTTTTTAAAATCAAGACATTCCAAGGTAGATTCAATATTTGGAAAGATAATTGACAAAATAGACTAGCGTCAAATTCACTTTGAAATTCAGTGTGAATTATTTTTTGTTGTAATTCTTCACACTTCCATGACTAACATCCTCTACAGTGTTTAACTTGAGCTCTCATTGGTCTATACCTATTGAAGAATGTTCTTCAGCAAGATATCAAAATAGGCTTAGTTTTATTTTATAGGTGGATTCTCAAGAAACAGAAATGATGGATATGAGATATTCCCTAGAAAGGAGTGGGGCACTGCTGGATAGTTGCTCAATTGTGTTGGATAATGTCACAAGCCTCTCACTCTCTGTTGCCTGAACCCATTAAATGAGCATTTATTAGATATGTGTTCTGTGACAAGCACTGTCAAACGTTTTGAAGAGAGTTATTTTTACTTCCCACTCCTAGAACCTCAAGGTAGTGGTAAAAAAAAATGCCCAAAGAGAGGTGATCAACCATCAAAAATATCTGAGATTTCAGACTCTGTGTTCCAGATCCTTCAGGCCAGAATACTCACTGCCGAAATAGGCAGTGACAGAGAGGGCCAGAGGGTAGCTCAGCACACCCAGAGACCTCAAAAAGAAGAAGAAATCAAAGTATTAGTATATTGTAAAGCAAAAATGGAAAATGTGGGTTTTGGATTAAATTTGAAAAGAATACAATTGTCAGTGCCCCAAGAAAATTATTTCTGAATGGTTAATACGTTCAGTATTAATCAGCTCAAATTAAAAATTCATAAAAATAGAACAATTAAATTACATTTTTTTCTGTAATGAAATACTAACCTTTTGATTTTAAGCTAGTTTTCTTCAGATATATGTTATTAAAATTTTCGTTTTTGCCAAATTTGGATAGTTCGTAGTTTATTAAGTGCTATTTTGTGCACCTAAAATTTGAAAATAAACACAGTCTCTGTAAAATAGAATGTTTATAGACTTAAAAAAATCTGCTCTTTTGTCTTTCATATCTTTTTTTCATGTTAAATGATTTTTTGGTAGGAAAAAGTGGGATCACATGCTATTAGGTTCAATTTTGCTCAGAAAGGAATCTGTTTTCATCCTTCATTAAGTTACATCAAAAAGGAAATGCCTAATCATTGCTGAGTCCTTCTACTGAATATGCAAAGTTGAGAAGGTGCTTGTGGTGCTGATTGCAAGATATCTTTATTAGGCTGGTAACAACCAGAATGTCCTCTAAGGCAGGACTTTGGAGTAAAATGGTGTGCGGTTGGACTCTTGCTTGTAACTATTTAGGACTTTAAACCTCTTTTCTGTCCATCTCACATATCATTTTGCAAGTCTTCTTGGAATTATTTAATTCACAGTATTTTGATAACTTCAAAGCTGATAACATGAAATTAGAGCTATCTGCTTGTGTTCAGAAATCGATTCTCATCAAATAATATGAAATTATGTTATCTGAAAGCATTTACCCTATTAAATGACAGACAAATGAGAAGTAAGGAGATTTAGTACACTGTTTGCATATTGATGACACTGGCCACAAACACCCCACTCTTTACAAGCAGTAACAGGGAAGGGAGTCTTTTGAAAAAACAATTTGCGCCAAGCAGTGGCTCATGCCTGCAATCCCAGCACTTTGGGAGGCCGAGGCGGGCAGATCACGAGGTTGGGAGATCGAGACCATCCTGGCTAACACAGTGAAACCCCGTCTCTACCAAAAAATAGAAAAAATTAGCTGGGCATGGTGGTGGGCACCTGTAGTGCCAGCTACTCGGGAGGCTGAGGCAGGAAAATGGCATGAACCCGGGAGGTGGAGCTTGCAGTGAGCCAAGATTGCGCCACTGCACTCCAGCCTGGGCGACAGAGCGAGATTCCATCTCAAAAACAACAAAAGGAAAAAAAAAGAAAAAACAATTCGATGCCTCATGTGACTCAAGAGAGAGGACAAAGATCAATGGATAAATGATAAGTCAAGTCAAGTCTAGTCTAGATTGAAAAAGCCACTTTCCAACATTAACATCTGAGCAGTAGTGCATGGGGTATTTTGAAGGTAGTGATATCACCATCAGTGGAGGTGTGCAAGAAGAAGCTTAGTAACTCCTTAGCAAGGCCATTTCTGGAAAGAAACCCTTATGTTGTCAGTAGCTTAAATGGCCTTTCCCACCCCTTATAAATTTGTCTGAAGTAGTAATTTGATGTCTGACTTCTTCTGCTCATTCCTTTTCTAAGCTTCTGCTCCACATTCCAAAGTAGCAGACAAATTAAGTTCTCAGAATCTTTTAGATTCTTGCTGGTAGGTTAATTAGGATGCATAGATGGGCTCTTAATTGTTTTTTTATTTCTACACTGGCTCATGTGATTTTTATTTATCCAGTGTCTACTATGGCAGTAGAATAGTGAGTGCCAGTATGTTGTGAAAATGCAAGAGTGAGCAAAAGCATGTTTAATGAACAACAGTAAATCCTGACTTCATACTGTTTCACAGCTCCATTTATTCTAGTTTACATTTTGAGCCAGAAAATAATTTTCTTTGAACACTTACCACATGCATTCATACCTCTATCATCCACTTTAGATCCTACTTTCATGGAAAAAACATAACCCTTCCACACTGATTCCTGGCTGATGTTTCCAGCTGCTAGGTCAGCTCCCACTCCATTGCAGTACTGGAAATGAAGTCAGCCTACAGAGGAAACTAATTGTGTTCCCTTGCTGGAACAATATCTGTATATACTGGAAAAAGTAAAGACAAAGCTCACTTCACAATTCCAGCTCCACCCCTGCTTGGTGATACCACCTTGAGAAAAAATGGCTTAACCTCTCTAAGATAGCACATTTGGTGGTAAGATAGGAATGCAAATACTGATTGGAAAAGGTAAGATTTATCTCTTTGATTTGTAAATTAATTAACTACCATTTTAGGAAGGCATGGCCTGACAGATTTACACATATGGAGAGTGTTCCAGGAATCAGAAACCATGTGTAACTGGCACCATAGCTGAAATACGTCATGTTTAAAATACAAGAAGCTCAGGGCTTTGGAGTATACTGCACACAAACTTAATAGTCAATATTGCTCTGATGAGTTTGGCAAAATGGGAAAACTATTGAGATGATGGAAACAAAAAGAATAATGTACCATAGATAAGTTCTTACTATGGTCAAGGGTTACTTATAGGAAAATAAACTTCTCCAGGCTGTACAAAGTTAGGCAGTCACTGCGCCTTATGGAGCCCAATCTCTTCTCACATCTGTATGGTGAAAGACTTGAGTTCAATGCTGCTATGGTTTCGTCCAGCTCAGAGTCTATGTGAACTCTCAAGAGTGGCTTAGAATAAGTAACTGGAGGATGCACAAGACAAAATTACTAGAAGCTTCGGGTAAATCAATGTTTCTTCTGCCACCTTGTCAATAGCTAACAGTCAGACAGCTAGTCCCACTGAGGGAGTGGTAAATCCCAACCAATTTTGGTGAGAGGGCAATGCTGGTGCATACACCCATGAGTGTGTCTTAGAGCAGAGGCAGACAGAGGTCTTTCTGGAAATATCAGTGATAACACCAGAAAAAGCAGCATTGCAGCCTAGACATTCTGGCCCCACACAAACCTTAGAGAAGATCCCTTATCTAGGAAATATTAATTAGCATGGAAGAGGAATCCACCCATACATCCAACTGGATGGCCATCAGGGACGTGGTACCTGCTGATCACAAAACTCATGGAACTTTGAACAGAGGCAGAACCAGGACCATTAGCAAACTCAAGACTAGTTGATATTGTTTTGGTTTTGTTGTATTTTTTTCTTTCAAGGCGTGTAAGTCTTATACTTCAAACCCTTCCTGGAGACACATGGGAATACTCACAGATTTACAGTCTACTTTTCTACTTCAGGGAGAAAAAAAACAGAAGAAACATAAACTAAAACCGTGCAGTTTGTATTTTAAAAAAGACTAGACATTGAGATCTTGCCAAATACCTCTCCATTCAGCAACCACTGAGAGAGTGTGGCGCTACCATTTATCTGCTCTATGAGCTTGGGGAAATGACTCGGTACCTCTCAGTTTCCTCCCTCATCTGTTAAAAACAAAATACAAAAATGGTGATGCAATGCAAGAAATCCTTTTAGTTCATCTTCTTCCAGCTTCTCTGTGGCTCCATCAATTATCCTGCACTCTGTTTTTTTTCCTCCTGGGTTGCATGTGTGCCCTTAGACATGGACAGCACATGAACACACTTGCTTCTGCAGGGTGCTGATACTTTCTAGGTGACTGAGGCTCATGGAGTGGAAACAGTGACTGTAGAGGTGACATATCATTAAACCAAGTCACACTGCCTGCCATTTATCTGCCTGAAGGGAAGTTTCCTTTAGTTCGGGGACACTGGGACTCTATCTAGGGTAAAGGGAAGACAAACACACAATACTGTGATGTCCTTGGGAAAATGTCATTGAAATGGGTCAGCCTTTCTATTTCAGAGCTGTGCTCATCTGAAAACATTAAAGAATGTTAAAAATAAGTACACAGTGTGCTCTCAGCTGCTCCAGCCAAGTCAGCTTGTCTTTGAGAAGGGCTCTGGATATTAACAATAGGCTTATAGACATGCCAGCCTCCTATGACTTCTCTGGGGACTAATGTGGGCATTTGGGGAAGTTCCTGCATCACTCACTGTCCCACAAACTCTTTGTCAATGAGGTAGAAATTACTTGGGCAATATTAATCTCTTGGGGTGGGGTGGGTATGTAAGCAGACTTAATGATTTCAATGTTTTCTAAATGTGTACTCTGATTCTAAACATGGAATTCCTACATTTTGTCTACAAAAAACAAACAACTTTCAACATCAAATTTATTTCTGTTTCTCAATCTTTCCTCTGTGTCTTTATGCTAAGATCTCCTACCCAAGCCTGTGGTCTCCATAGATTCAGGGCTAGAAATATTTAAGGGCTTCCTAGAAGACAGAACAGTAGCTTTAGAGCCAGGCAAACCTGGTGATGATTCCCAGTTTTGCTACCAATGAGCTGTGTAAGTTATATTGCATTCCACTTTCCCTCTTTGTCTCTGTTTCTCTATCCAGACAAAGTAGAACTAACGGATAACTCATAAATGTACTGTGAGCATTAGGGATGCTTAACCTAAATTACCTAAAATAGTGCTTATTACAGTACAGATACTATTAAATGTCATTTGTGAATATTATCATTATTGCTACTATTATTATTATCACTCTTACATGACTCAATAGTCTTTCCCTAAATGTTCTCTAAAGCAATAATAACCTGTCCTTGAGCTATGAGATAATCGTTTGTCTGAAATTACACCTGGATTTTTGAGTATTGTTTGGCAACTAAACTCAGTTTTTGTACTGTCTCTGATCTTTGGCCAGAGGTCCACTTGATTGTCTTAGATTTTTACATTTTACCTGCCACAGTACTCATCAGAAAATGCTGTACTCAGGCTCAGCTGAAATGCCTACCTCTGGTGCAACACTCTTTGCCTTGTGTGTTTGAATGGTTGTGCTTCTGGGTCTCTAAGCAAGGAGCCCCTTGAGGACAAGGGCTTCTCTGATTCATGTCTTCTTCTTCGGGCCTAGAGCAGGGTGAGGCATGTGATCACACAGTTCCGTTTGCCTGATTCTTTGGGAGACTGTGTTGATCCTGGCTGTTGCCATTTCCTTTGGAGCTTTGTAACTAGATTGGGCTTCCTGTCCTCCTGGTCCCCCATCCCACTGGAGGGTGGAGTTTCAGGAGGCAGCTCCCCTTCTCTGCCCCACGCGCTTCCCCCTGGCTGGGGTCCCACGGTGAGATCTCTTCCCAGGAGTCAGTTCACAGCTCAGTCACGTCTTGCTTAGGGGAAGACAATGAAACTTGACCTGAGAAGGCTTGGAGTGATTACTACAATCATCATAATTTATATATAAGGGGACTTAGAAAGAAGGAAAGGAAGAAATTAAGGAAGGAGGGTGAACAGGAAGTACAAGAGGCAAAGAGGAAGGAAGAAAGTAAGACAGAAAATTTTTTTAGGGCTCTGCTTTGTGGTGAGCCTGGGCCAGATACTTTCACAAAACCCCTAAGAGCTATCTTTTTCATTTCTATTTTAATATAGACAAGAATATAACCCAGGATTAATAACTCCCTAAAGTCGTATATATAGGAAGAGGTAGTTAAACCATTGGAAGATGTTAAAATGTATCTCAGAGTCCCAAAAAGTGTAGTAGAAAATGATTTAAAAACACCCATCAACCAAACACTGCATTGCTGAGCACATGTACCATTTTAGCCTGTAGATTTTAACTCTAGAAAAACTCTCCTTTAAATTTTACAGGAGATATTGAAGGATACAGGAATACAGAACTGGTTATAAGGCTTAGTAGGAGTGATCAGAATGGGTGCTTTTCTAAGTACAGTATAAGGCTCTGATTGTACACAATTCTGCAAGTTCTATTTTCTCCCAGTTTTGATGTTTTAAGAATTCTTTGCCTCTAGAGGGGCATAGCCTGTTTGCTCCCTGCTGAAGTTATTGGGATTTCTCTCCTTCACTCTGTGTGTATGGACACTGGGGTTACATCTTTAAATGACAGCCGAAATCCATAACACATGTCTTTTCATATTTTAGTCCAAAAAATGACTTTGCTGCCTTGGCAGCCAACAAAGTAGCCTGAAATGAACATAAATCAAGAATCACTGGGCATCTTTAATTGTAAAACTTGCCAAGATTTCAATGTTTTATGGACGTTGGTCACTATTTTTGAAGCAATAACTAATTTCTCATTGTAAACAGAATGCAAAACTAGTAGCTTCCCGGCTTTTAGAAATGCTTAGGGCATAGTGATAATTTCAAAGTCAGTAATTACTCGGTGAATAAATGAGCCACACAGTTCTGCATCCTTGGCCCTCCATGTGCAATTGCCCTGGCATGGTCAGTCTCACTTACTACATTGTCTCTTCTCAGGCAATAATTTACTGTAACTACATTAGTTCGAAAAATATTTAGCCAGAAAAACACAATAAGCGATTCATTTTGTCCTTCAATCTTCTGCTAAAGAGCACAGATTCTCCAAATCACCAGGCAATATGGAAAAGGCAAGGTCTGTGTACATAGAGTGGCCCATAAAAAATAGAATTTTTAACAGTGGTATCCTGGTAAATATTTAACATTTGCCTCTCTGAAAAAGTATATCTAAATTTGCTGATATAAAGTATATGTAGCATACAATTTACAAGTAACTAATAATAATACACAAAACATTTTGCTGCAAATTCCAAATAGGCAATTGCTTCTCATTGAATGCTTTTGCTGGTTTTTGCCAAACTCCTGTATCCCTAGACAAAATATGGATTCAATTGACAGACAAATATAGTTCCAACAAGAATGTTAGTTGATATTTTCATTTATCTTAACAAGAAATATCAAAGTAAAACAACAAAGATGCATGTCTGGACTTCACCCATTTGTCAATAATGTGAGCAACTTTTTTGCTGAATTGAATTATTGTTCTCAAATGCTTGAAAAATATTTACTCATAGTACTCACAATGCTTATTCGCAGTGTTTCAGATATAGACATGTCACACATTTAAGTTTAATCTACACGAACATTTTTTCCATAATTTTATTAAGCCCGGATAATCAGCAAAACAATAAATCAAGCCCTATATTGTAGTATTTGCAAATTTTCATGGTATAAATATAAACTCAATGGCTGATTTCGATCTACCAACATGACTGTGCTGAATGCTGAGTTGGGAGGAAACTGTTAATAGCACACCATTTTATGATATTTCCAACATAAAGTTACAGCCTCAACCCTAACAATGTAAATAATGGTAAGATGTAGTAAAGTAACTAGAAAGTGACAATTTTTGAGTGTTTATTCCTTTATTTTTAATATAATTTAATTATAAATTTATGTAATTTAATTTTTAGTAATGACTGTGTTTAATGATCAGTTTGCAAAATCCCTAAACATTTAAAAATTGGTCCTTCCAAGCTGGTAAAAACCATTTCCAGAACACCAATGACATTGGAATTGTGGGAAAAAATAAATTGATGATTTAGTGTACAGTTATGCATTGCATAATAATGTTCTGAGATGTTCTCAGATGTTCAGAGATGTTCTGAAAATGCATCCTTAGATAATTTCATCCTTGTGTGAACATCAGAGTGTACTTGCACAAAACAAATGAATTGCAAAAAACCTAATAAATTGCACACAAAAATGAAAGACAGTATTAACATAATAAAAAACTATAGACTGGGAGACAATATTTGCAAATCACATATCTGAGAGTGATATACAATAACACACACACACACACACAAACACCTGTATATTATCTCAAAACTCGATAACAAAAAGACAACCCAATTTAAAGTGGTAAGAGTTTGATCATTTATTTATGTTCAACATATTTGGATGGCAAATAAGCATCTCAAAAATGCTCAATATCTTTAGTTATTAAGGAAATGCAAATTAAAATCACAAGCTACTACTATACATTCATAAGAATGTCTAAAAATTAAAATGACTGACTATACCAAGTACTGGCAAAGCTGTGGAACAACTAGAACTTTCATATACTGCTTGTGAGAATGTAAGGTAGTTTGTATACTCTGGGACTCCCATTGACTGTTTCTGAAAGAAACATTCACTTACCATATGTCCCAGGCATTTTACTCCTAGGTATTTTCCCAAGAAAAATGAAAGCATATGTCCATGCAAAGATTTATACAAAATACAAACATTAATCACAACATTAGTTGCAATAGACAAAAACTGGAAACAACCTGAAGGTTTACCAAGAAGTGAATGGGTAAACAAATAGTGCTATATCCATAAGATGTAATACTATTTAGTCGTAACACGGAATGAACACAACCACATAGATGAATCTCAAAATAATTACAGCTGGTGAAAGAAGCCAGATAAACATGCTATAGTCACAGACCGGATAACAACGTTTCAGTCGATGACGGACCACATGTACGAATGACAGTGGTCCCGCAAGATTATATGGAGCTGAGAAATTCCCATCACCTAGTGCCTTCCTAATGTGTGAGAGCGCAATGCCTTGTTCACATGTTTGTGGTGATGCTGGTGTGAACGAATCCACTGTGCTGCTAGTTATATAAAAGTATAACATAATTATGTACAATATATAATACTTGATAATTAATGACTATGTTACTGGTTTTATCACTATTTTAGAGTATACTCCTTCTACTTGTATATTTTACAAAGTTAACTGTAAAACAGCCTCAGTCAGGTCCTAGAGGCAGTATCTGGAAGAAGGCATTGTTCACATAGGAGATGACAGCTCCATGTGTGTTTTCCCTGGAAGACCTCCCAGGCGGACAAGATGTGGAGGTTGAAGACAGTGATATTGATGATCATGACCCTGGGTAAGCCTAGACTAATTGTGTTTGTGTATTTATTTTCAACAAAAAAGTTTAAAAAGTAAAACAATAAAAAATAAAAGCATTTAAAAATAGAAAAATGTGTTTAGAATAAGAATATAAAGAAAATACTTTGTACAGCTGTACTATATGTTTGTGTCTTAAGCTAAGTGTTATTACAAAAGAATCAAAAAGTTAAAAAAATTGAAAATTTATAAACAAGTTACATTAAACTAAGGTGAATGTATAATTGAAGGAGGAAAAATACATTTTATAAATGTTATGTAGCCTAAAGCCTACTGTGTTTATAAAGTCTAGAGTAGTTCAGTAATGTCCTAGGCCTTGTCATTTGCTCACCACTTACTGACACAGCAACTTCCAGGCTGCAAGCTCCATTCGTGGTAAGTGCCCTATACACGTGTACCCTTTTTTATCTTCTATACCATATTTTTACTGGGCCTTTTCTATGTTTAGATACATAAATACTTACCATTGTGTTACAGTTGCCTACAGTATTCAGTACAACCTGCCCCACAAATTTGTAGTCTTAGGAGCAGTAGGCCATACCATTTAGCGTAGGTGTGTAGTAGGCTACACCATCTAGGTTTGTGTGAGTACACTATAATGTCTACTCAAGGACGAAGTTGCCTAAGGAAGCAATTCTCAGAACATATCCCCATTTTTAAGCAATGCCTGACTGTATTGGTGTATCTAAACATAGAAAAGACACAGTAAAAAAAAGCACAGCAGTATAATTTGATGGGACCACCATCTTACATGCAGTCCATCCTTCACTAAAACATTATTATACAGCACATGACTGTATATGAATCCATTTTTATTATGTCCTAGAAAATGCAAACTAATCTGCAGTGATAGAAAACAGATAAATGGGCTGGGCGTGGTGGCTCACACCTGTAATCCCAACACTTTGGGAGGCCGAGGTGGGCAGATCACCTGAGGTCAGGAGTTCGAGACCAGCCTGGCCAACATGGTGAAACCTCATCTCTACTAAAAATACAAAAATTAACCGGGCGTGGTGGCAGGTGCCTGTAATCCCAGCTACTTGAGAGGCTGAGGCAGGAGAGGAGGTTGCATACCGAGCTGGTCCACCCACTCACCTGGGGAAAAAACACTTCTCTCAAAAAAAAAAAAAAAAAAAAAAAAAAAAGAAAAAAAAAAAAAAACCTATTGAAAAAAAATCATGGAACCTTATTTTTTTTAAATTTTTATTATTATTATTATTATTAATTATTATTTTGAGACGGAGATTTCATTTGTTGCCCAGGCTGGGGTCAAGGTTGACTTGGTTCAATGATCTCTGCCTTTGGTCTCACTTTCCATGCGCCACTATGCCCAGTTAATTTTGTATTTTTAGTAGAGACAGGGTTTCTCCATGTTGGTCTGGCTGTTCTCAAACTCCTGACCTCAGGAGATCCGCACGCCTCAGCCTCCCAAAGTGCTGGGATTACAGGCATGAGCCACCTTTCCAGGCCAGGAAGCCTTATTTCTTATTGTAAAGCACTATGCGTTCGCTAGCTACCAGTGCATCATTTGCTTGGACAAGGGCCTCTGGCTTTTGTTTCTTTGTAGCCCCAAGTATAGGCCTAACCCATAGGGCCAGGCACTGGGCAATGTCTGTAGTGAGGATGATGGCATTGTGATGACACACTGCACCAATATATATTAAGTGAAAGAGTGCCCAATGTGTTCCTTGTAATTACCATCAACAGGGACCATCTCAGATCTGAGCAGTTTAAGCCCTCTGGGCCTTGGCACAATGTGCAGCCTAGATTAATTAGTTAATGTTCATAAGACACTTTGAAGATGGAAAACCTTGTAGGAGTGCAAAGCCCAGGTATTAAGGTGATAATTATATACATTGGAGCTTCAAATTCAGCAATCATTGTTGGAAAGGGTAAACCAGTTGCTGATTTATAGCACGACAGTGTCCTGGACCTGCAAAACCTCTTGAAAGGTGTCAAGAGCAGCTCTGGCATGTGCTCTGGGGCATAAAGTTGCTCTTGGAAGCAGGTGGGCATGTATCCCTTCTGTCATCCCATCGGAAATTGTTCAGCACTGTTACCTGACTGCAAGGTGGGTCATTCAATTTTCAATAAATACATGCTGACAACTTGCTCTGTGGGGAAGACCTATTCAAATTCATATCGAGTAAAACTCAAAGTCATTCCTCCTCCCTCAGACTACAGAGCTTAGGGGTGACATAGAGGTGATTTCACATCCCAGCTCTGGCAATTGTACTGAGTGTGACTTGGAGAAAGTTATGTCGCCAATGTAAGCCCAGGATCTTCATGTTTAAAACAAGTAAACTTTGAAGATAATAATATCAGCCTTTCAGAGTTGAATCTGCAAAATATCTGGTAAGAAACTGAGATATCCTGGGTGCTCAGTAAATGGTAACTGTTGTTATTGTGTTGCCAAACTGTGCCCCTGATAACCAAAAAGCAGTTCTCTTGTGCTCATATCCATTGATGTGGGTTTTAGTTGCATTTGCTAGTTATACATTTTTTAGGACAATTTCTTCTTTTACCTCCAGGGATCCCTCACCCTGTGTCCCCTGATATCAGTGGTCTTTATTAGAGGAAGGAAAAGGAATTCTGTTAATGTTTTCATCTGCTAGCTGCAGTTCTCAAGACACTCAGTAACTCACTGTCAATGACCTAGTTACTGACAACCAATTCTTCATTTATGGAATATGCCACTTTTGGAATGAATTTGATGACCCTGAACCAGAGCCCTGAGGACTCTGAACACAGAAGTGTGATCGAAGTGCTGCTAAACCCTGGCACAGCCACCTGGCCTTAGGGAAGGAAGTTAAAGGCACATATTTTAAAGGCCACCAAGTGTTTCTCTTCTTGGTCCTAGAAGAACATTCCCAGAGTACCCTTCATCAAGTTGTGCCTAATAAATATCAAATGCAGGAGCTGAAGCTGTGGATGCCATTCTCCTCCCACCCACATTGCTCAAGACCCTCTCCCTTGGTGGCCCCACTAGGAGCCCCAAGCCCCACCTTTACTGCCAAACTCCACTTCAAAAGCTGAGGATTGAGTCCTCCGCTGGTGCATCAGGGGAAGCCTTTTGAAGATGCAAGGGTTGTGAGTCACTGATAATCATCATGATTCATCCGCCAACTTCAGAGACCAGGTTCTCTTTAATACTCATTATCCCTTCAATAGGCCAAGTTGGGCCAATAATTAATTTGCAAATTGTAGGACTCAGTAAAATGAGACTCTAAAGGCAGGGTAATTAATAAATTATTTTTATAGCGAGGTTTACTTCATTCAATTTTCCATATTTGTTACTCATACGAGACAATCTTTCTAGTTTTCACCTCCCACAGGGCTAATGAGAGTTGATACTCATCTCTCCTTCCACTATTCTCCCCTCACCCTATTCTGTGAGGCTCTGAGGCATTAAACACACACTTTACACTGCCAGGTCACTGTAGTCAGAGTGTGTAGCTCAAAGACGGCCTTCAACAGGCACTTGCTTATTACAAGACACTTCACTGGTGCTCTCTTTCTGTGCCCTTGAATCAGGCCTCACCACTCAACAGGAGACCAATCAAAATGAGTCCTAAAAACCATTCACAGTAACTTCCTGGCCTCTCTGAAGTCACTCCACCCTCTGTTCCTCTCTTGTGGTTCTGATGTTTGTTTCCTTACCTCTTGGCCTTCTTGGCTTTGGTGTACAATTCAGTGACTTATGGATTGAATTGTGTTCCCTTTCAAAAAGACATATCGAAGCCCTAACTCCTAGTATCTCCAAATGTGATCTTATTTAGAAATAGGGTTGTTGCAGGTATAATTAGTTCATGAGTTCATGCCATAGTAGGACGGGCTCTGTACCCAATATGACTGCTGTCTTCATAAGAAAACGTCCATGTGAAGACATCCATGTTAGAGACACACAGGGAGAATGCCATGTGAGCACTGGAGGACAAACATGATGCAGCTACAAGCCAAGGGATGCCAGATGTTTCCAGCAAACCACCAGAATCTAGGAAGAGGTGAGGAAGGGTCCCCCACAGGTTTCAGAGGGAGCATGGTCCATGGATACCATGCTTTTAGACTTCCAGCCTCCAGAACTGTAAGAGACTAGATTTTTGTTGTTTGAAGCTATCCGATTTGTGGTACTTAGTTACAGCAGTTCTACCCTCCTTACACACAGGGCTGAGGCAGAAATGCTATTTCCTAAGGCAGGGCCTGAGGCAAGGCCAGTGCTGGGTAACCCAACCTGAAGTCCAGGAAGCACTTACAATTCTCCCTCTTCACTAGAGGTGTGTCTTGCAACATGGTGTCTTAGTGTGGGTGTTGACTGTTGATTCCATTGACAGAAAAATCTGTCTCCTGTGTATAAACATCTGGATGATTTAACACGTATCTGAGGCCCAGTTCTATGAACCACCGGCAAACAAGGACCCCAGCCTCCCAAGACTGAAGAGTATAGGTCATGCCAAGAGCATTTTTCCCAGAACTCTAGCAGTAGGACTTACAGAATAACGTCCTGGGCAGAGATGATTCGGCCATGAAATAGACCAAAAAGTGGAATCATTGAAATTAGTCATTGTGTGGCCTAGAGTAGTCAAGAGGGGCTCCCCCAAAGAAGGCACAGTGCCAACTATTGTAAGATGAGGAGCTTTGGAAGAGCTAGTGATGAAGATGGAGAATATCCCAGGCATGGGGGCCACATGAATAAAAGCATGGTGACAGAAATAGAATGGCAGATGCTGTTCAGTGAGGAAGCTCAGCTGGTTAGAGTAGTGTGGTCTGTAGAGAGTAGGGGAGAATCAAGTGTTGAAGGTTAATCCATTTACTCTAACCCTAGCTTGGCTGACTGCTTAATCATGGGTTTTCCTTCCTTCCTTCTCTTCTCCCTCCGTCCTCACTCCCTCCTTCCCTCCCACCCTCCCTGTCTCCCTCCTTCTCTCCTTCCCTTTCTTCCTTTCTTCCTTCCTTTCTCCTTGTTTAATTCGCCCTCTCTTTTCTTTTTCCTTGATATTCAATGCAAATGCACTGATTGCCTGATTTCCATACCCTCTGGTAGGCTCCGGATGAAGGCACACAGCACTGCTGCTATGTTAGAAGAGCATGCAGACACAATTAGAGCGCACTACGCTAAACGCCATCATAGAACACAAGACTGGAAACACAAATATTGAGGCAATGCTTGACAAATATCCAGCATACATCAATAGCATTTATTGATGGGAAAGTATGGTCCAAGGGTCACATCATCTCATTTGATCATTTCAATAACCCGATGAAGTATCTATTATTGTGCCTAACTTACGGATGAAGAGACTGAGGCTTAGAAAAGTGAAGAAACATCTCGAATCACACAGCAAGTGGGTGGCTGACACAGGGCTCAAGCTTCATTTTACTAAACTTTCACTTGTGTTCTTTGTACTACATGATGTTGGTTATGTACTCTTAAGCTGGAATGACAAATTGGTCACCTGGATTTTTCTTACTGCCTTCAGTTGCTTCTTGACCATGGAGTTTCATCATACCACACTTTTTGGTAATAGGGGCTTGGGATACGGCCTGTCCTCTCTAAAGACCTGTCTTTCCTTCTTTCCACAGGAAGAACTTGCTGCCCTGGGGATGGACAAATTCGATAGGGTAGAGCAAAACAGGAGAGCCTTGGCTGACAAAAGGAGACACATCAGCTAAGGGTGATGTCGGCTAGCTGCAAATACACGCTAATCTAATCTGGCTGTTCTAGATGAATCTCAGGAATGTGGGAGGCTAGCATGTCAGATAGGCAATTATTGGCCGGACACAGGATTGCATAATGCGATGATGACTGGGGCTTCCTGCTTCAGCTTGAATGTGGCGAGCTTGCCAAAGAGGATTTATCTTCCCAAGAGAAACATGCCAACTTTGAGAGGATATGAAGTAACTGTTATTATGGGAAAAAAGACAGGCTTAATTTGAAAATAGTCAGGGTCTCTTTCAGTTGTACTCTGGATCGCTTTCCTTTGCTTTTTTTTTTTTTTTCCTTTTCTGCTCTTCTGTCTCTGTCACTAGGTCTCTCTCTCTGAATTTCTGTGTCCTCATTACCTTTCTTTCATTTTGCTTTTATTTTTACTTAAATCCTTGCTTTTTGTTCAAATCTTTACATCAGTTTAATGTTAGAGAAAAGTGCCTTGTTTTCCTATTAAAAAGAAAATGCTGATTAGAACCAGTGTCTGTGGTGGTTTTGTATGGGAGGGGTCTTTTAGACTGAAGATTAAGTAGAAGAGACTCCTCTATTTAATATGCAACAACCTGGAACATTTTTTTTTTTTGATAACCAAACAAGCAAATTGCCCACATACTTCCTCTTTCTACACAAAGACCCACATCACATTCTTGCAACTGGCTTTGCCTTAATTGCTTCACAAGAAAAACCCTGGCTATCATTTGGCCTCCTTTGAGACACTGGCTCTGAACTCCTCAGGGTGGCCAGTAAAATGCTTCAGAGAGAAAAATGACGTACATAAACAAAACAGAATATAGGAACAACAGAAAGGTCTTTTCTAGATATTTCTGTGTACTTTCTTTTTTCTTCTAAGATGAGAATATGACATCCAGAATGCATGGCATTGGAAGCCAATGCTTGCAACTCTCAGTCTAGTTTTTCACTAATACACCGTACTGTGTTTCCTCTCTTCTTATTCAGTAAAGTATTCTTGTATGAACATAAAAATGTAATGTTGGAGCTAAAATGTCACAAAGTCACAAAATGTAAGTGTCCAAAAACCTGAGATTATTTATATTTATAGTGAACTCCTCCATAAATATTTATTATTTTGCAAGATGGCCCTGCACCATAAAGAAAATGTGGTGTTGTTTAAGAAGACAGAAAATTATGTAACAACACTTAGACATTGTTTGAAATTGAATTAAAATTCTCATGTAAACTCTTCTTGGAACTTAAAGGGATTAATTCACATTAACTTTCTAGAAAATACACCTGGTTCACTTAAATTCATATTGAATAATGAACCACTTATTGAATATTGTTTGCCAGACTCAATGGTAGGCATTGGAAGCAAAATGATTCATATCTTACACATTCTTAGGATGTTTTATTGTCTTATTTTACATATATGAAAATCAAGTTCAGAGAGGTCAAGCAACTGGCCCCAAGCCACACAGCTGGCAAGTTGGTAGGTCGGCATGAAGCTGGGATGGAAACAGGTCTGTCTGACCTCCAAGTCTGTTCTCTCTGTACTGTATTCTCTCTCTATTATGTGCCAGGAGCTCTTCCAGGTGCAGATGAATACAAAAGCTAATTTCACTTTGGTAAAATCACCCTTTCCTCCTATGCCCTCTATGGAACTTTGACAATTTGAAAGAAATGCAGGGTAAATTTTACATGACCACAGCATAATTAACAAAGACACCAGGTTTATTATTAAACAATCATAACTACTAAGTTAAAAGTCCTGATTTTCCTTCCAAATAACATCTATTCCTCTACTACTCCCTGTGACAACTGTCAAATAAAGGCTTAAAACGTAGAAACAATATTTTAAAAGATGAGTTCTGTATAGCAAAGGTATGTCAACCTCTTCCTTAAATCTATTTAGCATTCAACACTTGCAGTAAGACTTATACTTTTTTTCAGTATGTTCTTATAATATTACAGAGATACATAAATGCCTTGAGTATTAAGTTAAGGCTAATCACACATCATCATGCTTTATTTTATCAGTAAAATATCTACATTGTAAACATTGTCTGCCCCTACCTTGCTGCAGACTCTTGCAGTTGGAATCATCTTTTATTGCAGAGTTCCTGAGCCAATCCTGAGCTGGAAGAGAAAGTATCTTAGAATTTCTACCCTGAAGATGAGGTGTGAAGGTGGCCTGAAATGTGTCCTGCTGACATTCACTGTGTCACTTCCCTACCTAGGTTGAGCCTTGGTACCATGTAGCCCCCAATCTACCTACTCCACTGCCACAGCTATACCATCCTGCCTCTTCCGCCTTCCTTCTCCTCTACCTCCTTCCCTTCCTCCGTCTTCTTCCATCACTTCACACCAACTCAATTGTGACCAGTCTTTAAACTCATCCCTTTTAGATAGAATAGATATTAATTTTCTGGATGAGAAAATCGTGACTTAGAGAATTTAGATAACACACCTGAGATCATAAGGCGGGTTCCCATGTCATTTTTCATATGGGCAGAATTCAAACCCAGGGGCCTGCCTGCCTGCAAAGTCTGAAGTGTTAGTCATTATCTTAACGCTAAGTCATTTCTAATCCTTTAGGACCCAGCAGCCTTCAGATGGGCACCTTTACCATCATCCTCCCCCACCCATCTGGGGCGGACATGTCCTGAAACCACATCTTTTGTGAGTTGGGCATTGGTCATCCCCTGCTGGGGTGACTGTCATGACCAGCTCGGCCTCCTTACCCACCATCCTACTCTATTTAGGCTTTCTCATGCTTCATTTTCTGTCCTTAGAACCCAGTTCTAGCTTTCATGGCTAATGTCCCAGAATGTTTTGAACCTGAACATCTCAGAGTTAAGACAGTCTCTGCCAACATTCTCTATATTAAAATAATACTAACCATGCATTACTTATTATGCTAAATATCTTGCCCCATAACACATCGCTTCACTGAGAAGTTGCCTTCTTGAGTTGATCCCTGCTGCCACTGGCCATTTCAGATAACTCCACTCACCAAAGACCAACTTACCTGTCAGCCCTTGAAGGTAACTGCAGACACCTGGTGGTGCCCAAGACCTACTGAAAAAAAATTATTTTTTCTGGTTCCTGATGTGCTTTCATCCCAAACCCAGTTCCACCTGAGTCTGGGATCTTGCTCTGAAACTGCTACTGACCCCTTTGGATTGGTTCCTGTACACTAAGCCCTTATGATATCCAGAACTGCTGGCATATTGGAAGCCAATGCTTGCAATCCTAGTGTAGTTTTCCACTAATACTCTGTGCTTTCTCTCTTCCTATTAAAGTATTTTTGATGAATACAAAAATGTCATTTTGTAGCAAAAACGTTATAAGGTCACAAAACATAAAAGTGTCCAAAAACCTGAGAATATTTATGTTTATAGTGAACTCCTCGATAAATATTTATTATTTTCTAAGATGACCCTGCACCAAAAATAAAATGTGGTGTTATTTAAGAAGACAGAAAAATGTGTAACAACACTTAGACGCTAGTTGAAATTGAATTAAAATTCTCATCGAAACCCTTCTTGGAACTTAAAGTGTTCAGCATTAATTTTTTACAAGATTTACCTTACCCTTATCAATAGGCTCTTGGAAACTGAGACTTTAAGCTCAACCACTTACACTGAAACCAGTTTTCCCATGGGTTAATTGATGTAAATAAGAATTAAATTTCTATGGTTTATTTCTGGTCACAAAAACATCACCGACTTCTAAATAAAGGCCAACACATATCTATATTAAACATGAAAATAAATGTGAGCTATGCATATGTTTAAGAAAGATAAACAAAAACAAGTAAGAGAATTATTTACCCACTAATTTCAGTTTAGGGTCATGAGTGGCCAGAACCTGTCCTGGAAACAGGGCTCAGGATGGAAAGCAGCCCTGGACGGGACACCCTCCCATTGCGGGGCATACTCACACACACCCCCACACGCACTCACATTAGGACCATGTAGACACACCAATCCCCACCTCAGGTGCACACCTTTGGGATGTGGAGGGAAACCGAAGCACCCAGAGAAAACCCATGCAGACGTGGGAGAACATGCAGACTCCACAGACACAGTGGTCCTGATGAGGAATTGATTTTTTTTCTCATCAATATTATAATAAACAAAATGAAGTTATTCAAGGACCTGCTGTACTTGGTCTTTTCGGAGTTGGCAATGCCTCTCTCTCTTGTTGCTCAGTGCCTCTCATAGGGCTGGGACAGCCTCTGTGCCCGGCATTGGCTGTGTTGCTGCCAGGACAGCCTGCCTAACCCCAGCCCAGTCCCCTCATGGAGAGGGGAATTTAGATGGTTTGTTTTTCTATAACAGGAAAAACAGAAAACGTCTTGTTTCTGCTACCAAGCAGCAAACACCTCTCAGACCTCTTACCTACCCTTGCATCAAATTATCTGAGCTTCTAATAAACCAGAGCATCTGAATTCCTAAACCCCCATAAAACAAAACAATTGTACAAAAAGGACAGGAGTTGAAAGAAATAGATGGGACCTGATGAAGTCATGTGTCTTTCCCAGTCCCCTCCTACTCTGTTGGTTTTCAAATAGTTCTTTTCACTTGTTCACTCTGTATGGTGGAAGATATAAAAGCCTTCCTTGATGCCACAGAGAAAGGCTGGCTCTGAAAATCCCAGATCCGAAACCTGATTGGCAGCTATGGAAAAGTCCAGCACTCTCTAGGACAGCAGGCGACTGCCTCATCGTGAGGCCTGGCTGGGTGACGAGGCCAGTCCTGGGGTCTTTGCTCTGACAACACTTTGCTAAGCTGTTCTGGGCAAATCTCTTAACTTCTCTGGGTGCTCTCAGAATTCTTATTTATGCAATGAAATAACTTCCAGGATCATGATGTGAAGGAAAAGGTGGAATATTGGGCTGCATTTGTGGTGCTCTGCCAGTGCAGGTGTGGAGTGTGTGAGCATCCTAGGAGTGCGTGCATCCAGGTAGTTAGGAGGGAGAGGACAACACATAGTCTCCTAGGTGCAGGCGACGGGGGAAATCCGGTGGACACCTGTGAAGCTAAGTTCCAAGACCTTCTGGGGACTGTGGAGAGGAAGGGGACCTTCTCCAGAGGGGCCATGTTGATTGACTCATTCTTCTCTGACTCCTCAGAAGCCAGTTCATTGCAGTAGAGGGGCTGTCCTGCGAGTCATATGCTTCTCCTCCTTGCCTTAACTACAGGAATTCCAAGATGTTTACAGAAACTTCAAGGAGTGAACCAAGTTATTAAAAGAGTAGCAATTAGGGTGGCCCATCCCAGCAATTTAGTTTCCTGTCTAAGGAAGCATGAAGGGGGAGGGGTTTCCAGGGAGGGGAGAGGGAGGGAGCATTCTTGTCTCCTGATTGGACTGCCCCAGGATTTCCATTTCTGAACACAGAAACAGAAGGAGGGAAGAAAGGTTGCCAGATGCCAGCTCCTAGCTCCCTGGAGGAGTTACTCGCTGCCACAGATGCTCCAGCAGCTGGTTGGGCCCCTCCTCAAAGTGTCTCTCCTGCTTCCTTCTTTTGGGGGATTCTGGCTCAGCTTTGAAAGCCTTTTGGCATCTTTTGCCTGCCTCCAAAAATTAAGCCGTGTTGGAAGCTGCCTGATAAATCACTCTTTGCACCATGGCTGCCGTGGGGCTTGCAGAGAGTGGCTGCCTAGTGATTTACCGCAGCTGTCTGAGAGGGCTTTTCCAAGCAGCCAGCGTAGACCAGGGAGTCATCTCTGGCAAAAGGAGCATTTTGTCTAGCTCAAATGGACACTACAGAGAGGAAGTGGGATTGCTTTGTTCAAAACTTGTTGGTCATCCATTCCTCAAGCCAGCCGGAATCTACAAGTTCATTTCTTCCATGCAACTTGAGCTCAAGAAACGAGGTCCAGAAAAGTGGTTTTTCATGACAGGCCTGCTGGAGCCTTTCCTAGGGGAAGGAGAACTTTCTGGTTCTGAACTGCAGTTACACAATGCTGGGCAGGCCCTCTGATTTGTGGTCATAGTTTCCCAGAACCCCAAGGGACCCATCCAGGAAAACGCCCATGTCCCCTCGCCTGCCTTGTCATCTGCTCCCTCCCAAGGGGATTTCATTTCCTTGACTGTGTTCCATAGTGGCTGTTGAAAGTCAGGTGCCCTGGACGCAGCTTGGACAGGAACCACGTGGTGTGAGGACCTGAGCCTTGTGCATATGTGGCTTTTGCTTCTGGTTCTGGCTTGACAGTGTGACAAGTTAATTAACCTCTTTCACCTCTAAATCTTCATCTCCATTATGCGAATAATAAGCTCTTCCTTGAGAAATTGTTGTTTCGACAAAGCCTCATATAGTTAGCACAAAGTAGATGGAAGAGTAGATCCAAATAAAATATTTTTAAACAATATTTTGTTGCTTGTTTTCTGTTCTTGTTTTTGTGGTGGTTTTTTTTTCTTTTTTCTTTTTTTTTTGTCTTTTCCCCTACAAACAGATTTTCAGCCTACCCTTTAAATAGGAACCCAAAAGGAATGCTTCAAAAATATGGGAGTTATAATTTAGTACACACTTGCAAAAGATTTGAGTAGATAGTTTCAGCTACATAAAACTCATAATGTAAGGGTTAATGGAGATGCTATTAGCAGTAGTACTTTAGGACAGGACATAGACCATTAAAAAAAATAAGTGGGTTTTTCATGTGGAGAGAACATAAGTTTTTATTTCTGGGGTAAAAATTCTCCTTAGGAATGTGTAATGCTAAAAGGTAAATGACAGGCTATTTGAAAGAGGAGAAAAACATGTGTTTACTTTTGCCTCCCAACAATAGAGTATCTCTCTCCCTTCTGAGAAAAATAGGAATTAATTTTCTTTAAAAACTGCACTGCATTTATTCTGAAACACAGATCTTCTACCTCCCACTCCACATTTTCTTGCAATTCCTTGTTCATGTTGCTACTCCAAGGGCAAAGGAGCAAAGCACAGTTTTATTAACAAGAAGTGCAAATTGTTCCTTTGTTTTCCTTTTTCGATGGGTCTGTGATTTGGTAAAGAGCAACATTAAGTGTGCCTAATTTCATGCCAAATCTAAAATCTCATCCCAGGGATTCATCTGAGATACTTATGCCTCTTGATACTACTTAGAAATTTTGTGTGAAAGAAGGGGAAAGAGGTAAAGCTATTTATTATTATTATTTTTGAAGTTGTCTATCTTTCCAGACAATAGCAGACTGAGGTTCTTCCATCTGTGTCCCACACCCTCATACACCCACACCCCACCCCCACCCCAAACACACATACTTCTTGTCCATTCCCTAGGTAAGCTGACATCCTCTGTTTTCCCCTTTCCTCTGGGAAGAGTTCTCATACTGTAGTGTCTATATGAATCACATTAGGATATTGCCAAAATGCAGAACCTGATCAGTAGATCTGGGGAAAGGGCTGAGATTCTAAGTGTCTAACAAACGCCCAGCTTAGGCCAGTGTGGATGGTCCATGGACCACACTTTGAGTATCAAAAGCACAGGGGACAGGGCACTAGAATTCAAGAGACAAATCTATTCTTTGGATTTTGTTACAAACAGCCTGTGTGACTCTGAGGAATCCTTTCTTATGTGTAGGTTTCTGGCTTGCCCATTTAGAAATTGAGGGAACTGAACCAGCTAACTTCTAAAACCTTTCTGATGTTGCTATTTGTTTTACTCGATTTTAGATTCTTACAACTTCTAGTCCATACAACAGCTCCATCCAAGAAAAAAGAACAAAACAAACCTCAAGTTTATGAGGTAAAAACAGTGTGAGAACACGTTAAGGGAAGCAAAGAACAGAGAGACTCCTTTCCCCAATACTGGAAGTCCTGCCTACAGCATGATTACATTCAAAGCACTCATTTCCCAAAATAAGGCATATGAATGGCCAACATCACTAATCAGCAGAGAAATGCAAATTATAACCATGATAAAATATTACCTGTTAGAATGGCTTTCATCAAAAAGACCAAAAACAACCAGTGTTGGTGAGGATGTGGAGAAAACAGGACCCTTATATACGGTTGGTAAGAATGTCAGTCAGTACAGCCATTGTGGAAAACAGAATGGAATTTCCTCAAAAAGCTAAATATACAACTATCATGTGATCCAGCAATTCCCTTTTAGGGTATACATCCAAATAAAATAAAATCAGTATGTTTGAGAGATATTTACACTCCCATGTTCATTGTAGCACTATTCACAGTAGCCAAAATATGGAATCAACCTCAGTGTCCATCAGTGGATGAATATGGAATGGGCAAGTTTCCCCTGCCCCCCCCTCACATGGCATGTGGCTCGCTTCTTCAGTGCCTCGCTGCTCAAACCTCTAGGGGAGCATACAGAGGGGCAGGCTTTGGGGATCCGACCCCACGGCAGCGTCTAGGGGGGCGAATTTCATAGCTCCCAGTGGGTGTGCGTTACAGGGTGCTCTTTTAGTTTCGCTCTTTGTTTTGCCATCTGTAGGCGACTTGTGTTAACCAGCTCAATTAGACCCTCTACCTTGTTACAAGGACAGAGGGCTTTCTGTATCCTGAGTTCTTGCCTTGGTGTACTGGAAGAATTAGAACGTACGTGGGCTTGGAGAATGAGTGCAAGGTTTTATTGAGTAGAGGTAGCTCTCAGTAGATGGGGAACTCAGGAGGGGATGGAGTGGGAAGGTTTTCCCCTGGAGTCGGGCGCTCAGCGGCCTAGGCTCTCCTCTGAGTGCCCCAGCCAAACTGCGTCGTTCTGCTGGTCGGTGGCCTGCCGGGATGCTGGTGCCTGTCGGTGTGTGTGTACCTCTGGACGTCCAGCTGCCTGCCTATTCCTCTGCTGATGTGCTTCTCTCCATATCCAGTAGCTTGCGTGTCTGGCTGCTAGGGTCTCGGGGTTTTATAGGCACAGGATGGGGGCATGGCAGGCCAGGATGGTCTTGGAAAATGCAACATTTGGGTAGGAAACGCCTGTCCTTACCCTGGTCCCTGAGGGTGAAGCCCTAGCCAAGGACCATGCCCTCCTCTATCCAGCACTTCCCTTCCCCACTTCCATATTATTTAAAGGGACCATGTTCTTCCCTTCCCAGCACTTCCTTATCAAATAGATAAAGAAAATATGGTGTGTGTGGGCCGGGCACGGTGGCTCATGCCTGTAATCCCAGCACTTTGGGAGGCTGAGGCGGGTGGATCACGAGGTCAGGAGATCAAGACCATCCTGGCTAACACGGTGAAACCCCGTCTCTACTAAAAAATACAAAAAAACTAGCCGGGCCTGGTAGCAGGCACCTGTAGTCCCAGCTACTTGGGAGGCTGAGGCAGGAGAATGGCGTGAACCCGGGAGGCGGAGCTTGCAGTGAGCCAAGATCAGGCCACTGTACTCCAGCTGGGGCAACAGAGCAAGACTCCGTCTCAAAAAAAAAAAAAAAAATTGAATGAATGAATGAATTCGGTGAAAGAATGCATATAAAATAAAGGAACATATGGAAGAGTTAATGTGAAGTGGAAGGTATGAAAGAAGAAAGCCAAAGAAAAAAGAAAAAAAAAAAAACCTAAGCATTAGTAAAAACAACAGCATAATAAAATTACCTTTCCATATTTATGAACATAATTGCATTCATGCATGTACTCTGAAAAATGTCAATAATGAATGGAAACCCTCAGGCATGTAATAGGTGTTCTGTAAAAGTCACTTGCTTTACCCTTCATTTCCATGTTATCTTGGATTTGCAAAAGAGTGACTTAATGGTAATACTGGCACTGGAATACCTGTCTCTGCATTCTCTCTGTATTGTTACCACTGAGGTGTGGGGCCTTAGGCAAGTAACTTCCATCCCCTGGGCTTTCACTTTTTATTCTCAAAGTAGAGCTAATGGCACTGACCGTGGCACCCACTCAGGTTTTCTTGCGAAACAACCAGGATGGTACCGCCCTCCTCTCCCTCTGTTACTCTTCTCTTAGATTCCTGATCCACTTTCTACCGCCTGCTGTGCTTACAAATGCAAATGGTTACTTCACATTCAAGCAAATGTGCATCAATATGCAATGACACCATCTGCCTGATCTGTCTGTGAAGCATCTTCACAGTCCGAGCAGGGACTGTGTCTAATCTTTGAATTGCCGACGACGCTTAGCCAAGGACCTGGTTCACGGTGGGGGCCCACAAATGTGTGCTAAATAAAAGTGTTTTGCACAGTATAAAAAGCTCTATGCATGTGCAGCCCAGATGTCATTTGGAGTCATCTTACTTGTCTGGGGTTTAGGTGAATTTGGCTCAAACACCCAGTCTCATAACTTGTATGAGTCCAGACTCCTGACGACAATTCTGAGAATTCTTGTCTTTCTTCTTATGTTCACCTGTATTTCTCCAGTATTACACTTACCTCCCTGGATCTGTGTCCCCAAACTGGGTCCAATATTCTACCCCTTAAATAATTTTCATTAAAAAAAATTCACTTGAACTAATCCTATTCTGTGTCCAGCCAATGTTTCTCTGGAGTCAGTGTCTCATCACCTCGTGTGGCTTTTGAAATCTTTGCCGGCACCACCTCTCCCACTGGACAGCCTTCCAATCCCAGTGTTCTCAGCATTTGACATTCTGACTGTATCTTTCTCCCAGGAAGTGTCTACCTCTCGCCAGGCCCTTGTGCCTCCCTACCAATCTAGAAATTCCAGCTAATAAATTTTTCTTAAGCCCCCATGCAAGTACATCAAATCATTATGATGCTCTTTTCACAGTTGTATAGTAACCTTAACAGCATTCCAAACACTGCTTTAGATATAGTAGGTATGTTACAACAATTAGTCCTTATGGATGCAGGGAGATTTGCATAAATAATACATACCTGACATGCTACATTAAGTGCAATCACAGAGGCAAATGAAGTACTATCTATCTAAAGCCAACAAGCACTAACCCTTGGGAGCAACACTTATCAGTGAACTCATTAATGTATTTAATGTCGACTTATTAAGCATCTGTTAGGAGCTTTGATTTCTACGCTGTAGGCTGGCCATCTCAAAGTGAGTTCACCTTCTGTTACGAGAAAGGACAAGCAGTCAAATACCTGGAATACAGGTTAGAGATGGTCAGAATTATTGGAGAGATGGAGATGCTTAATATCATAAAATGCAACTGGGCTCATACACAGAGAAATTCCATTTCATGGACAGTTTTATGTTTACGTTATAGGAGATGGATGGCATTTAGGAAAACTTCTTAAAAGGATATCTACTGGTAGCAGCATTCTAAGCAGAGGAAACTTTAAAAAGATAATAATAACTACACGTTATGTTCCTGTGAAGGACGCTATCCATATCACCTTCCAATTCTAACAGCAATTTCACTAGGTCCACCTTATAGAACCCACTTAACAGATAAGAAAACTGAGGCTTCTAGAAGTGAATTGTATGCCAGATGACCCCCCTACTTAACTGGTAGAGACAAAGTTGGACTGGAGTCTGATTACCATAAATGATTATTGTCCTGTTCTCTTGCAAACTCTTTGTGTACAACTGTCAAGCACAAGCCGGCCCTGAGTTTCCCAGAAGAACTCTGGAGTCTTAGCTTTTGGGAGCAGGCAACAAAAAGAGAGCGTTTCTTGAGTTTTTTCAAAGACTTTCTACTTAGACTTGTCAAAGAGTCAATTTATATAAAACCTAAGTATCTCCTCTCAATTTTACTTTCACACCAACACAATAGGCAACAGAACTTTCTACTGTAGTCTAAATAGCTTTGTCAGCCCACAGGCTTTTAAGCCAAATTTGCACTTCTAGAAGCAATTTCCTCAGGCTTGGTCTGAGTGGAGGGAGACAGCTAAATGCTCTACCTTTTCTTATCTGACAAATTGTCCTATAAAAAGAAAAAGAGAAATCCTAATAATGGGTGATCCATCTGTATTTTCGACTATATTCTCAACTTTCTGGGGAGTTGTTAGTGTCTTTTCTCCTCCCCAACTTTTTTCCTACTGTGCATTTCAATTCAGCATGAATCCTATGCAGATTTAATGGTATTCCTGGGTGTGCCTGGGCTGAAACCATGTTAAAGCAAATCAGTGTTGATGGGTGTATATTTCACGAATAGCACAGATGACGTTGTGTATCCTTGAAACATTCACTTACACTTTGAAGAACTAATTTCTCCTTCTGTAGCAGACATAACCATACTTCCCTTAGAAGATTGTTTTGTGGAAAGGGATACTGCATATAAAATATATAGTGCAATAGGCACCAGGTAGATACTCAAAAATTGGTAGTTAGTATTTTAATTTCTATCTTTGCAACTTTAAAGTATTAACAGCACTAGTAATGTATTCTATGGTCTACTTGTGGTGTTCAGAGGCTACCACATAAATATGTTGTCTGATCTATTCACAGCCTGCTGGTAATGGCAGTAAGGAGAGGGGTTAGGCTATTATTTACTGAGTACCGCTAGATAAGATGTTATATTAATTAACTTCACATTAAGTTCATGAAGTACCTGTTGTAATCTCCGTTTCACTGATAACTGTGAACTCCCTGAGTTCAAGGCTTATGTTTTGTGCTCCCTGCTCCTGGTACAAAACAGGCATTCAGTAAATATGTGCAGAACGTTTATGTCCGTTTTCTCCAGTGATCTGTGAGCTCCAAAGCATGGACCACATCTTCTCTAGCACAGAAACTGGCATGTGTTAGGCACATTATTAAAAGACAAGACACACTTCAGTGCGAGAAATGTGCTGGTTCCTGAGCACAGATTTTTAATGTTAATCTTTGCATGTCTAGGGAAGACCAAAATGGAATAGACTGAGACTCAGAGAGCCTATGTTCTACTCCTGGTTCTGCCACTGACAAGGTACCTTTCCCTTTCAGGAGGCTCAGACTCTGTAGATGTCAGACTGAAAACTCCCTAAGAATTCCTTCCAATTTCAGTCCTGTGGCACTAAATATTAAAGTTCTATAAGAATTAATAAGAATGAGTAATACGGAATTAGTAAGAATTAAAGTGTGATCTTCATGTGATCCAGTATGGCTTCAGTCGTATCTGACCTCTGCCTATCTTCACACACAACAAGCAACCTCTGCCTCCAAAAGTCTGCATGGGCTGCACCCTCTACCTAAATGCTCTTTCACCAGACACCAATATGGCTTGTTCCTCAGCCTCTTCAAGGTGAGCTCAACTCACCCTATTTTAAATTGCAACTTCCATTTACACTCATGGTTCCCCTCCCCATGATGTATTTTCCTCCACAACTTTCTCTTTTCTAACAAACTCTTGGTTGACTTTAGTGTTTTATCATCGAATTCCTTCTGATAGTATGGAAGCTCCATGGCAACAGGATTTTTTTTCTGTTTTGTTTATTTCTGTATTTCCAATTGCTTGAATAGTGCTTGACATGTGGTCATATCTCAATAATTTTTTTCAGCAAATAATTGAATCTACATGTGATCTTGCTGCAAATTAAGTTCAAAATAAACAAAGACATGTTTTAGGGACGAAGTACTTGAACTCTTCTGTGGGTTAC
>NW_026652288.1:12340956-12382611 GCF_009828535.3 Hylobates moloch
CACAGAGAAGGCACCTATTGCAAACTCTGTAGCCATTTTGTGAAAGGCTTAATTTCTAACTCTGAACACCAAGTGATACCTGGAGTGGCAATGGTTTTTTGTTTTTTAAATAATTTTTTGCTTTCCTTATGCTTGCTCTTCAGAATTTCTGCAATGATTTTAGAAATCAGAGCATTTAAAAATGCGTATCATGGACAGTAAAGAAAAAACACCTGATAATAAATATTTTCAAAGCATTTTTAAAACTATATGTTTTCATAATTGCTGATAGTCTTGTAATACATATAATTTTATGAGGTATCAATGGGGAAAAAAGGAAATCTAACTCAGTTTGGATGTTTGATCTATTCCCTTTGAACTTTGCTTCCTCAACATTCATTTATTTATTTATTTATTTATTTATTTATTTTATTTTGAGACTGAGTCTCGCTCTGTCACCCAGGCTGGAGTGCAGTGGTCTGATCTCGGCTCACTTCAAGCTCCACCTCCCGGGTTCACACCATTGTCCTGCCTCAGCCTCCCCAGTAGTTGGGACTACAGGCGTCTGCCACCACGCCCGGCTAATTTTTATATTTTTAGTAGAGACGAGGTTTCACCGTGTTAGCCAGGATGGTCTCAATTTCCTGACCTTGTGATCCACCTGCCTCGGCCTCCCAAAGTGCTGTAATTACAGGTGTGAGCCACCACGCCTGGCCTCAACTTTTATTTTAATATCTACAAGCATTGTCCTATGAGGTACTCTTTTACTTACTACCATTAAATTCATTTTGTAGCTCTATTCCCTACTATTCAAGCCTACAAGTTCATTGGTGACTACTTTTTGCCACCACGAAGAGACAAGGTAATAATCAAAGGGCTGCAGCATTCTCAGATGTCATCTATATTTATAGATATTGGAGTGGACTAAGTCATTTAGCAATGCAGGAAGTACTGAGGGTCTCAGACTCAGACAATAATATCCCTATTTCTCGAAGGGGCTTTCTTCTGCCTTCTGTCTTGGCATGAGAAAATAAAAATGTTGTCATTGGCCCTGGAATCTTTATGAACATATTTCCTGAGAAGTATCAGGGATATTGAGTAGAGTCAAATACTACGTGTTAGTGTCTGTGCATGTGTTCAGTAGGTGTATTGACTAGGTATGAGGATGAACCGACACTTAAGTATCTTTAAGAATTGTGGCCGGACGTGGTGGCTCACACCTGTAATCCTAGCATTTTGGGAAGCTGAGGCGGGCAGATCACCTGAGGTCAGGAGTTTGGGACCAGCCTGACAACATGGAGAAACCCCATCTCCATTAAAAATACAAAAAATATAAAATTAGCAGGGCGTGGTGGCACATGCCTGTAATCCCAGCTACTCAGGAAGCTGAGGCAGGAGAATCACTTGAACATGGGAGGCAGAGGTCGTGGTGAGCCGAGATTGCGCCATTACACTCCAGCCCGGGCAACAAGAGCAAAACTCCATCTCAAAAAAAAAAAAAAAAAAAAAAAATTATATTTACTGAGCATCTATTATACTCCTGAGTCTACTACATTCATTATCTCTTGAATTTCTTAAAACTGCTTTTAAAGTGGAACATATCCTGTTGTGCTAATAAGGAAACCAAGCTTCAAGGAGACTACATAATTTGTCTTGGTTTAAATAGATAATAATTAATAGAGCTAGGAATCTTGTCTGTCTGATTGATCTCCATATATATATAAAAATCAAATTGAGTAATCTTTGCACATTAATACTATGGTGAACTACAAATATTTATAGTGTATCAGGCAGAATACTAGCTTTCCAAATATGCCCACAATCTGATCCCTGTGAATACGTTACAGTCTATGGCAAAGGAGACTTTGCAGATGTGATTAAGGTTATAGATTTTCAGATGGGGAAATGATCCAGGTGGACCCAACCTTATCACACAAGGCCTTGAAAGCAGAGTGCTTTTTCAGTTTGAGGTCAGAGAATGCAACAGAAGTCAGAGAGATTTTAAGTGTGAGGGAGACTTGGCCCACCATTGCCTAAAGGGTACCCTATGGAGAGCATGAGAAGGTAGACAGCTTCTAATAGCAAAGATGGGCTCCCAGCTGACAGCCAGCCGGGAAATGGGACCTCCAGGGCTACAGTTGCACAAACTCAGTTCAGCCAGAAATCTGAAGGGCTTGGAAGTAGACTACTTTCCAGAGCTTCCAGAAAGGAGTACAGTCCTGCTGGCACCTTTGTTTTGGCCTTGTGAGATTCTAAGCAGAAGACCCAACTAAGCCATGCTGCACCCAGACTTGTGCCATACAGAACTGTGGGATAATAAATTGTTGTTGTTTTAAACTGCTGCATTTGTGGTAATGTGTTATGGCAACAATAGAAAATTAATACATGAAGTCTGAGATTTGAGTGAGTGTGTTTGCGTGCATGTGTGTGTGTGTGTGTGTATCCACTACATTTTTACATTTAAATGCAGTCAATGAAATATCTGTAGAGTCTTTTCTCATTTCCTCCTAGTAATACAATTCTAAGATTCCATTTTACCTTTATGTAATTTTAGCTCAAAAGGCCCAAAGGCTGTAATTACTGAGGAGGGATAATAAGGTATCTAATATATGCTACCTAAAGAAAATTGGACATGTTAATTTTCATGGAGAATCTCCAGTGAATTTCCCAAGAAATTTCATTTTCTAGCACCTTTCAGCCCACAGCAATTTGCATTTTGGGAATTTGTAGCTGGAACAATCAAGAGTGTGATGGTTCCACAATCATTTTTCAACGAAAAGTTCATCACTGCCTCACCTGCAGTGGGATGCAAGGAACCCAAGACAGCCTGTCTCTCTGGAAAAGTAACTGTCCAGTTCTGGGATTAAATGATAACCTTGGCTTCATTGACTACTTCTGGCCCTTCTCCCAAAGGGAGCTACTTCCCCTCTCCCTTTGTTCTTTCGCCCATGCAGTCTTGTACTGAAGATATTTGTGCAACTTTACCTCTTCTAAATCATATGCTTCTTGGTAGCAGAAAGTGTCACTCCCACTTGTGTATAGCCTGCAAGAGCCTAGAATCTGGCCTTTTGGTAAATGCAAGTCAACTTATATAAAATATTGAATGCTTTGCCCACTCTCTTACTATATGCCTTTGGCTTTGCTAGTCTCTAGGGATGCATTGATGAATCTGAGATATGTTTTCTGCTGTCAAGGCTGTCTCAGGTAAATGGGGGCACAGATGCAAAAACAAAAGTTTATGACCCAATGGGACAAGTATTATAACTTGTGAAAATGCAGAGTGTTTAAAGCACAGAGAGAATCACTACTTACTAGAGGGAGAAGGGACTGTCATCTAAGGATTTGCAGCAGAAACAAAATTCAAGCCTCACTTCGTATCTTAAAGGATGAAGAAGTAGGAGCCACGAAGGATAAATGGACATAGCCTGAGTAGTTTGGTGAACATAGGGAAGTGGTAGGAGATGAACAGCTTTTGGGGCATGAGACTTTATGCTGAGAACCATAGCATGGGATAGGGCCATATCTACACATGAAAATCTAGATGGAAGGAACCAGGTGGCTGTGCAGGAAAGATCCAAGGGAAGCCAGAGGGGACATGAGAACCACTGGGGAGCTGCTGCCATATTATAAGGGGAGAGATGGAAGCTAAATACAGGTTGGTGACTGCAAAGCCAAAACAGAGTATTTGTGGCCAAGCATGGTGGCTCACGCCTGTAATCCTAGCACTTTGGGAGGCCAAGGCGGGCAGATCACAAGGTCAAGAGATCGAGACCATCCTGGTCAACATGGTGAAACCCTGTCTCTACCAAAAATACAAAAATTAGCTGGATGTGGTGGCGCATGCCTGTAGTCTCAGCTACTCGGGAGGCTGAGGCAGGAGAATCACTTGAACCTGGGAAGCAGAGGTTGCAGTGAGCCATGATCGCACCACTGCACTCCAGCCTGGAGACAGAACGAGACTGTGTCTCAAAAAAAAAAAAAAAAAAAAAAAGGGTTTGCCTTCAAAAGAATTGTGGTGTGAGGAATCTAGATATGTAGGTGAGAATCAACAGGAAACTATTAAATTTTCAATGGGAAACTATAATTAAGCATCTTGTTTGGTGACAAAAAAATAAAAGATGCCAAGCAAAGCCATGGCTATCTTTATTGAATTCAGCTCAGTTTACTGGAAACTGCTTGGTGATTGAAATAAACCAATTCTGTCTATTATAAAAACAAACAAAAAGGGACACCCCTGTTTTACCTGAGCTTCTCAGTGCCAACAGAAGCGAATCCATTAACTGAAAGCATTCAGAGACCAGAAACAACGTGCATTGGCTGGAAATGAGCTAAGAGCTCTCCACTGAAAGGATTTGCTTTCACCGCCACCATTAGGAATTTGCTCCTGAGTCAGAGTGAATGTGAATTTGAATAGAAACTCATTGTACCTGAACATGATCTCTGGATGGGTTTTACCACAACCAAGATGAGGATCAAAAGGGGATATCTGAAGATGGCAGTGAAAGGCTAGGAATAAAAACAACAACAGGAAAAGTTTATGGCGTTGCAGGTCAGATCCAACCAGAATTCTGTTTATGAAAGTAATTCTATAGAACCCAGTGAAAGTGGAGAAGAGGGTACCGAGCTTCCTGCTCTTGGGCTGTTTTATAGTAAATGATCTATATTAGTATTTGATTTTTTAAGTATTATTCATAACGGACTAGCTGTACCTTTAAATGCTTCTGAAACCAGAAAAAAAGATGTGTTTCTGTAAATAAAACTATCACTCTCACCTGGATAGAGGGGAAACCACTTCAGTTCCATTTCAAATAAATGTACAAATGAATGAATGACTTCCCAGCTGTTAAGGATCATTAAGAGTTAATTCTTCAGGAACATCAGCTATCACCCTCCAAAAAGTGCTAAGACTTTTAAATTACTTCATTAGTGCTAAGACTTTTAAATTACTTCATTAGTGCTAAGACTTTTAAATTACTTCATTTTTTTAAAGCATGATTTTAAATTTCCTAGTTGATAGAATGTGTCTTCTTACAAAACAACTTACAGCTCTTTTTCTCCAAATTTCAAGGCTCCTTGGATAATTTTGCTTGAAGTTTTGTTTGAAAATCATAAAAGTTACGAAGTGGTAAAGGTCACAATTACTACTCAGTCAAAAAACAAACCCAGATACCACTTTAGTTATTTTGAAAAGAAAGAATTTAACATAGAGAATCGGTTTCAAAGGTAATGGAAGAAATGAAGGAGCAGAAAGGGAAGGTTAGATAAATAATTCTTAAAACTCAACAATAGGAAAGAAAAAAACCTGATTAAAAAATAGGCAAAGGATCTAAACGGACACCTCATCAAAGAAGATGTATAAATAGCAAATAAGCATATGAAAAGATGTTCTACATATATCATTGTGGAACTGTAAATTAAACCAGCAATGAGAAACCACTACACACCTCTTAGAGTAGCGAAAATTCAAAACACTGATGACAAGTGCTGGTTAGAATGTGGAGAAACAGTAACTCTCACCTGTGGCTGGTAGGAATGAGAAATGACACAGTTTACAGCACAATTTAGCAGTTTCTCTCAAAGCTAAACATACTCTTAACATAGGATCAATCTAGCAATCATACTTCTTGGTATTTACCCAGAGGAGCTGAAAATGTATGGTCACACAAAAATCTACACATGAATGTTTAAAGCAGCTTGATTTATAATTCCTAAAACTTGGAATAAACTAAGATGTCCTTCAGTAGGTGAATGGATAAATTGTGATATATCCAGACAGTGGAATATTATTCAGTGCTGAAAAGGTGAATGGATAAATAGTGATATATCCAGACAATGGAATATTATTCAGTGCTAAAAAAAATGAGCTATCAAGCCACGAAAAGACATGGAGGAAACTTAAATGCATATTAAGAAATGAAAGCAGCCAATCTAAAAAAGTTACATATGTATGATTCTAACTATATGAAATTCCAGAAAAGGCAAAACCATGGAGACAGCAAAAAGATTGGTGGTTGTCAGGGGTTAAGAGGGAGGGAAGGGCTGCGAGCAGTGATTCACGCCTGTAATCCTAGCACTTTGGGAGGCCAAGGCAGGCAAATCATGAGGTCAGGAGTTCGAAACCAGCCTGGCCGATATGGTGAAACCCTGCCTCTACAAAAATACAAAAACTAGCCGGGCGTGGTGGCATGTGCCTATAATCTCAGCTACTTGGGAGGCTGAGGCAGAAGAATCGCTTGAACCCGGAGGCAGAGGTTGCAGTGAGCTGAGATGGCGCCACTGCACTCCAGCCTGGGCGACAGAGACGGTCTCAAAAAAAAAAAAAAAAAAAAAAAGGAGAGAAGGACGAATAGGTGGAGCACAGAGGATTTTTTTGGCAGTGAAATTACTCTGTATGATGCTGTAGTGGCAGATATGTCATAGTACATTTGTGAAAACCCACTGAATACATACCACCAAGAGCGACCCCTAATGCAAACTACAAACTTTGGATGATAACGATGTGCCAGTGTAGGCTCATCAGTTGAAACAAATGTACTATCTGTTGCTGGATGCTGACAGTGGGGAAGGCTGTGCAAGAGTGTGGACAATGGGTATACAGGAACAATATGTTCTGCTCAGTTTCGCTGTGAGCCTGAAACTGCGCTGAAGAATAAAATCTATTTGTACAAAAGCAGGGAGGGGTAGATGACCCCAAATTTGTAACTCTAGGAAGTTGCTACTGTTCCTGGGGTTATAAGAAGAAAGTGGAGATGGTTAGGATAATGGTACCCAGAGCCCACAATCACTGTGCAGCCGAGGAACAGTGTGACTGCCATCACCCCTGCTAGAACACTGCAGAAGCCCACGTGGTCATGGAAGTCCCCTGCTCTGAGCCCACCAGCACCTTGCTGTTGTTAGGATCGTTCTGTGAGGTCAGGCATCCAGGGACTTCATCCAGGGACTGCTGTGCCTCCAGCCCCTGTGAATGCCTTCACCGCCAAAGATGCGGCTGGCAAGCAAACAGAAGGAATCTAAACACAGCGTGACCTCTCCCAGCCTTCCAATCTGCCGGCAGCGCCCCCGCTTGGCAGGAGCTAATGGAAAGCCAGCTGGAACTGGAACCCGGAATTGTAATTTGCAGACTTTCAGCTCTCCGCAGAGGAGAATTTTGAAGGATTGCAATGGGGCTGAAAGTGCACAATCAGTAAGGTCATCTAAAGAAAGATTGTGAAGATCTCCCCCTTTTTATTTCCATTATTCTTATCCCTTCCAGACTCAGACTAAAAAAAAATCAAAAAAAAAAAAAAAAAAAGATTGGGGTAGCCACCACTGCCTGAGGGCCCACTATGCCTGCTGCCTTTTAAGTATTTTGCATTCATTATCTCAAATTTTTATAAGAAGGTAGACTTTGTTTTTACTTTTAAATCTTCATTAAAAGGGAAACGGTGACTGCAAGAAATTAAGTCACTTCACCAAGGTCAAAGTGCTCTTAAGTAGAAAATGGGGTAGGTCATCTGTCTTTCATCTGAAATCAGGTTCTGTGCTGTTTTCATAACTTTCATAGCTCCAACCTAATCAGACATGGAATCTCATCTTTTTAAAAAAATTTCTTAATGTTGTCACAAGAGTAGCTCCTGTTAAAAGATGTAAACAAGACTAGCAAAATCAAAGCCACAGAACAGTAGTCCTGGGTGCAGTTATTTGGCTATCCACTCCCCTTTTCCCTGGAAACATTAACTTAATCTCACTATTTTTTCTCCCACCAAATATCGAGAGAATAGGTGATTAAAAACCTATTTCAAAGAAATGAGAATGAGTTAACCCAGATTCGGTTGATTGCTATTAGCAGTTACCTTTACTTCCTTTTCTACCTTAGTCCATCCACACACCCAAGGCCAAATGTCTGAAATTCCCTACATGCACAAAACGATGGGCCCGTTGCTGTGCTGGGGTTCTTGCCCTTCACTACAGGAAACACAGGTAGGTCTTCTCAATTAAATAGATGCATATGACACTGAAGGTACAGCGAGGGACATTGGATGTGTTGGAAAATCCTGTAGTTCTATGTAAGAGGGCTCACTCAGCACATGAGTCAAAGACTTGCTGAGGGTGTATGAGGAAATTTTGCCACTAAATAGCAAAGGTCACTCTGCAAAATCCTGCAGGGGCTGGCATTTTTGGTTTCATGTATTTGTATGGTATGAGAAGAAGAAGGAATGAGTAGGGTGTGTGAATGGTTCTTTATAGTGGGCTATTGTGACTGTTTTAGAAGGAGGCTAAGAATGAAAGAAATGTATATAATGCATTAGCTAAGGCCCTGATTAAAATGGGTGGAATATTTTGTGTTTCGTGTGGGTGAGAGAGGCATGGGCCTTTTTTCTTTTATTTACCACTCAACCAGTGTCACTGCGAGACCTGAGAACTTCAGATTTCTATTTCCTTTCAACCCTAATGTCCCTATCTGGCAATGGCAATATATATATATATATATATTATGTTTGCTCTATTTAATTCATGCAACATTACTGATCTCTTTCTATCCAATTTATGCAATGTTATTATGTCTCTTTCTCATTATAAACTACTGTGGAGTTATAAAGTTGGATAAAGCAACTTGTCTGTCCTCAAAGAGCTTATACCCTAGTAATGGAGAAAAAGAGGGATGGCACAAAAAATTATGTTGCAAAATAAAACAATGAAAGTGCCACAAAAGACAGGAGGAGAAATGAAACCGTCAGGTACTAAGAACTTTCATGCATCAGACACTTTTACAGGTTGTCTCATTTAAACCTTACGGCATCCATTAATGTAAATAGTGTCGTATCCTTTTCACAGAAGAGGAAAATGGGGTTCAAATAAGCAAAGTAACTTGTCCAGAGTTGCATAGCGAGGAGCCACTGGAGCTAGGTTTGAGGGTAGGTCTTCTGACCTCCACATCCAGAGTCACACTGCTTCCAACATAGTGCTCCAAGATGAAATAAATGACTCAAATCTCACCGAGAAGGAGGAGGCAGGGGTTGAAAGTGGGAAAAGGAAAACACTGGAATTCAACCCATTTGAGACAAGATTTGAGAGATATGGAGACTAGAGAATGAGAGGTGGGATGTTCCAAGAAGAAGCAGCAGCAATGTGAGTAAAGAAACAGATTTTAAAGGACTCATGCAGAAGGCCTATTTAAAAGGAGCACAGGGTCCCGTTTGAAAGAACCAGCAATGTGAAGACCAAAGTCCAAAGAGTAAGAACCAAGGACCGGCCCAGAACAAAGAAGAGGGCAGCAGTGGGAAGAAGCGAGGGATAGAATCCATTTGAGGCTGCCTAGAGAAATTCTACAAGCCAAAGGGTCGTGATGAACTACATCTATTCACATTTATTCTCATGTTTTCTGTATGGTGGCCATTTATATTTCTCTTCTATTTTTGTCATATTAAGTCCATAGTTTTGGAAATTGAGAGTTCAAAAGATAAACAAATGCCCAACTTGTTTTGTCCATGGAATGTAATTTAAAAATCTACCTCCCTGGGCCATCCGTCTACTGATTGTGTTGAATACGGCAGGTGAGAGGAATTACAATGGTATCCCCTCACCTCAAATTTTATCTGTGATGAGATTCGGACCAAGAGTCTAGCCCCAAACAATACAGAGCCTTAATAGTAGAGCTGTTTGGGATCCCAGGCCTTCTAACATCGGATCTAATATACTTTGAGGTTCCCACCTGGTTTTTCATTATAAAAACAAAGGCATATATAGTCATGTGTCCCTTAATGACTGGGAAACGTCTAAGAATGGCATCCTTTGGTGATTTCATTGTTGTGCAAACATCATAAAGTGTACTTACACAAACCTAGGTGGTATAGCCCACTACACACATAGGCTGTATGGTATAGCCTATTGTTGCTAGGCTACAAGCCTGTATAGCAGGTTACTGTACTGAATAGTGTATGTAATTGTAATGCAATGGTAAGTATAAGTATTTGTGTATCTAAACATATGTTAATATAAAAAAAGTACAGAAAAGATATCATATTATGATTTTATGGCACCACTGTTGTGTTATCTATGAGGTTCATTTTGACCAAAATGTCATTATGCAGCATATGACTATAGCTTATTTCCATCCGAAAATGAGCACTGCTTTTCTTTGTTTATAGTGCTCTATTTTGGGGGATATTCAGGTGCCTTTCCAGAGCAGATAGAGACAATCAAAGCAAGAGCAGCTTTCTGCATTATAGATGTGCCCTCTGAGGCCTTTGTTTTAGCTGCTGTGATCCAGCAACAGACAGAGATTGTGTGCCCATAGCTGGCTGCGTGTGACAGGGATTGTTCTGTCTCCGGGTGAGAGCAAGGCTTCCGTGAGCTGCCAGTTGGCAGTCCTGACAGCTGCCTATAGCAAAAACATCAGGGATAACATGTAGGGAAATTACTGATTCATCTCCCATGAGCAAATCTCTGCACAGACAACACCAGAAACATTACTGCAAATTGCCCTTTATAATTCTTCACTTTATAATCAAATGTAGGCTTTTAGACATTTTCTGCCAATGAACACCTCGTGTAACACATTAATTTGGGTGGGGGAGATAGATGGAGGCACAGCCCCCATAGCAGCTGACATAATATGGTATCCAGGGCACAGGATTGCAGTTTATGTGAAAGGCAACTTCATAAAAAGTATCATAAGCTTGATGTTCATTAAACCTTCCAGATTATCATACATACAGATGGAGTGTTTGCCTTTGAAATGATTTTCTAGGAAAGCCACTGCTAAAATATTTCCACATTCCTCTTCTGTGCATACACCATGTCAGAGTCCTGCTGGGACCAGCGCAGCATAATCATTTGCTGCACTATATGGCCCTAGACTGGCAGTTCCAGTGGCCTCCTCTGGACTGGCCAACTGCTTGTCTCTCAAGCCTTGCCCCTGATGACTCTTTGCTTTTCTCAAAAGCCATATCCACTCCAGAGGGCTTAGGATTACTGTGAATTTCCTTATTGGTGAGGAGCAAGATGGCTCTAGGGTTCTAGATGTGTTTTTCAAGTAGGATTTCCAGCATTTATTTACTCATCCATTGAGTCAATCAATCATGCATTCACAAGTATTTTTCATACACTTCTGCTACAGTTTGAATGTCAACACAAAAACTCACGCTGAAATGTAATTGCCATTGTAATATCAAGTAGTGGGGCCTTTAAGAAGTGAGTGAGCTATGAGGGCTCTCTCCTCATCTCCCCAGGAATAGATTAATGCCCTCAGCTTGGGAGTGGGTTAGTTATCTAGGGAGTGAACTTTCTTTTTTTTAGGGGGATTGAGTCTCATTCTGTCACCCAGGCTGCAATGCAGTGGCGTGATCTCAGTTCACTGCAACTTCTGCCTCCTGGGTTCAAGAGATTCTCCTGATTCTCCTGCCTCAGCCTCCCAAGTAGCTGGTATTACAGGTGCCCACCAACATGCCAGGCTAATTTTTGTATTTTTAGTAGAGATGGAGTTTCACCCTGTTGGCCAGGCTGATCTCCAACTCTTGACCCCAGGTGATCCACCCACCTTTGCCTCCCAAGGGAAAGAACTTCTGCTAGAGGGATAAAGTTTGGTCCCCTTCCTCTCCCGCTGTCTTGCATGTTCACTTTTGCCTTTTGTCCTTCCACCCTGAGATGGGTTCCCTAAATGCCAGTGCCATGCTCTTGGACTTTTCAGCCTCCCGAATTTTGAGTGATAATTGCTTTTCTTTATAAATTACCCAGTCTGTGGTATTCTGTTATAGCAACAGAAAACAGACTGAAGTAACTTCCATGCAGCAGGTGCTGTGCCTGGTGCCACACAGGCACTAGAGACACATGAGGAGCCCACACCAGACAAGTTCTCTGCTCTGATTACATTAGAGGAGGGGGTAGAAGTTTTTGGACAAATAATTACTCAAAGGATTCTGTAAGTTCAAACTGTGGTAAATGACATGAAAAAGAGGCAGGTTCTGAGGGAGATCAACATCTAGATGGAAAAGGAGAGAGGGCCACTTCAAGGACAGGATGATAAATCCAAGAAGGCTGAATAGGTCTTAGCCAAAGGAAGAGTCTGGGAGGGAACCACAGCAGAGAAAACGAAGAGAGTGAAAGCTGGGGATGGGGTCTTGAAATACTCATCACGCTGAAGAAGGCTGGAGTAAAATGAATGAGTAGCAGTCAAGAAGAAGAGTTTTCTGGAGGATGCTTTGGGGCTTGGCTATCCCTGACTAACAGGGCTTGGTATCATGTTAAATGCTCTTGGATTTTATCAGAAGTGTGAAATTCTTAATCAGAGAAGTGGTGTAATTACATTAGTGTTTTAAGAAGAGTTTTCCCTGATTGTAGTGTGGGTGGAGACTGTGCTGGGATGTAGAAGGGCAAGTCGGGCACAAGATATCACTCAGGGGGCTGCCATGAACGTCTAGACAGGAAATGAAAAGCTTTGACTAGGGCACAGGCGATGGAATGGAGGGAATTGGATGCATTTGAGATGTATTTTGGACTTAGAAATGTTAGGACTTCATGATGAATGTGAGTAGGGAAGGCAGGATATTTCAAGGATTTCAGTATCATCATTCCATTCTCTACATCATAGCCCTAAGTGGTGGGTAATATTATTAAACACATTTTTATAGATAGATAAAGTGCACTTGAAGGTGGTGGTCTGAAGCCTTTTGTGACATGAATCCAACTATTTTCAGGACAATTTTCCTAACAACTCCTAAGTAACATCCAGAACATCTCAAACACCTTAAGCTCCTGCGACATTCACTTATTACTTATTATCAAAGCTAAACCTATGTTTGCTTATTTTCTCATTGTGACCCTCAGGGATGCCATTCTTTTCTATGCTTCATTCTCTCCCCATTCAGATTAAACGCCTTATCCCTCTTTACTGCATATATCTGTGTATAATACAAGAGTTAGCAGCATGGACTCTGGTCTCAAACTTGATTTCAATCCTGGCTCTCACATTAAGACTTAGGGCAAGTAACTTAGCCCCTTTTATCTCCAGTTACATTACTGATATAATGGGAATATTAATAGGGTATATCTCTGGAAAAGAGTTTGCAGGTTCCTCAAAAAATTAAAAATTGAGCTACCATATGATCCAGAAATCCCACTGTTGGGTATATACCCAAAAAAAAGGAAATCAGTATATCAAAGAGGTACCTGCAGTCTTAGGTTTATTGCAGCGCTGTTTACAATAGACAAGATTTGGAAGCCACCTAAGTGTCCATCAACAGATAAATGGATAAAGAAAATGTGGTACATATACACAATGGAGTACTATTCAGCCATACAAAAGATCCAGTAATTTCCAACAACATGGATAGAAGTGAAGATCATTATGTCACAGAAAGACAAATATTGCATGTTGTCACTTATTTTTGGGATCCAAAAATCAAAACAATTGAACTCATGGACATACAGAGTAGAAGGATGGTTACCAGAGGCTGGGGGGCTGGGTGAAGGTGGGAATAGTTAATGGGTACAAAAATAGTTAAAATGAATAATGAATAAGGCCTACTACTTGATAGTACAGCAGGGTGACAACAATCTATAATAACTTGAATGTACATTTGAAAATAAGAGTGTAATTAAATTGTTTGTAACTCAGGGGATAAATGCTTGAGGAGATGGATACCCCATTCTCCATGAGGTACTTATTTCATATTGCATGCCTGTATCAAAACATCTTATGTACTCCATAAATATATACACCTACTATGTATCCACAAAAACTAAAAAGAAAAAAAAAGTGTATATCTCACGTGATTGTTCTGAGGATCAAATAAGATAGTATAGGTCAATTGTTTAGTGTGGTGCCTGGCACATAGTAAACACTCAATGAATATTAGCCATCATCATCATCGAGTCATTATAATCATTTTTGTAAATAATATTTGCTCGTCTTTTTTCGTACATGACTAGATTGAACATTCGTCATGAAAATGCTTGGGCATTCATTTTGGTATCCCTGACACCTAACACAATGTCTAGAACAGCATAGGTACTCAGAATACATTTTTGAATGAATGAAAAAATAAGGACACAAAATGCTATATACTTAAGAAAGGACCAGTTATTCTTTTTTAATCCAAATATTTCAAAAATTATATAACCTAAAATTACCAGGGAGGTGAACATACATCTCCTATTCTGAAAAGCCACTGCGTATGGCAAACAGGAAATCTCATTGCATTTCTACTTTTTTTTTTTTTTTGAGACGGAGTCTCACTCTTGTTGCCCAGGCTGGAGTGCAATAGCTTGATCTCGGCTCACTGCAACCTCCGCCTCCCAAGTTCATGCGATTCTCCTGCCTCAGCCTCCTGAGTAGCTGGGATTATAGGCGTCTGCCACCACGCCCAGCTAATTTTTTGTATTTTTGTAGAAACGGGGTTTCACCATGTTGGCCAGGCTGGTCTTGAACTCCTGACCTCAGGTGATTCACCCGTCTCAGCCTCCAAAAGTGCTGGGATTACAGGCGTGAGCCACCACGCCCGGCCCTCATTTCTACTTTTAGAATGGAACTCCTGATTTCTCTTTGTGCACTGAAAAGCAGTTGCTTGGGAGGCTGTAATCTAGTGATGGGTGTCGGGGGGACGGGGCAAGTAGATAGACTGTCTTAAAAATGAAGATAAACTGTCTGTGGCATTCTCCACAAATGCAAATAAGGAAAAAGAGACTATCCTGCCATAAACATTACACTGTATGGCAAGGTCATGAACAATGGTTTTACTTATCTTTCAACAAAAGGCTATGCTTAAAAGAACATTATACTACCTGTTGAAAGTACATGTTTATCCAAACATCATTGGACAATGTCCAATTAATAAATAGGCATTTTTGAATGTTCAGCATAAGAGAATATAATATGTTTTGTCATTTCAAGCTCCTTGTTTCTAAATAGAATAGGTCCTAGCAAGGGGAGGGGGCTTTTGTTTTGCCAGATAATGTGGTGGCTAGATAGGCCAGTTTCCAGATAACATTGGAACAGAGCAGAATTGCATGACCTATCATATAGGACAGAAGGATTGGGACTGTCATACTGTGTCCGGAATTGGTGGGTTCTTGGTCTCACTGACTTCAACAATGAAGCCGCGGACCCTCGTGGTGAGTGTTACAGTTCTTAAACGCGGCGTGTCTCAAATTTGTTCCTTCTGATGTTCAGACGTGTTCAGAGTTTCTTGTTTCTGGTGGGTTTGTGCTCTCGCTGGCTTCAAGAGTGAAGCTACAGACCTTCACGGTGAGTGTTACAGCTCTTAAGGTGGCGACCCTGCAGTTGTTCATTCCACCCAGTGGGTTTGTGGTCTCCTTGGCCTCAGGAGTAAAGCTACAGACCTTCAGGATGAGTGTTAGAGCTCCTAAAGGCAGTGCGGACCCAAAGATTGAGTAGCAGCAAGATTTATTGCAAAGACCGAAAACAGAAAGCTTCCACAGCGTGGAAGGAGACCAAAGCAGGTTGCCACTGCTGGCTCGGGCAGCCTGCTTTTATTCCCTTATCTGGCCCCACCCACTTCCTGCTGATTGGTCCATTTTACAAAGAGCTGATTGGTCTGTTTTACAGAAAGCTGATTGGTCTGTTTTGATAGGGTGCCGATTGGTGTGTTTACAATCCCTGAGCTAGACACAAAAGTTCTCCAAGTCCCCACTAGATTAGCTAGACACAGAGCACTGATTGGTGCATTTACAATCCCTGACCTAAACACAAAATTTCTCCAAGTCCCCAGTAGATTAGCTAGACACAGAGCACTGACTGGTGCATTTACAAACCTTGAGCTAGACACAGAGTGCTTATTGGTGTGTTTACAAACCTTGAGCTAGACACAGAGTGCTGATTGGTGTATTTACAATCCTCTAGCTAGACATAAAAGTTTTCCAAGTCCCCACCAGATTAGCTAGATACAGAGTGCTGATTGGTGCATCCACAAACCCCAAGCTAGACACAGAGTGCTGATTGGTGTGTTTACAATCCCTTAGCTAGACATAAAGGTTTCTCCAAGTCCCCACCGGATTAGCTAGATACGAGTGCTGATTGGTGCATTTACAAACCTTGAGCTAGACACAGGGTGCTGATTGGTGTGTATACAGTCCTCCAGCTAGACATAAAAGTTCTCCAAGTCCCTGCTAAACTCAGGAGCCCAGCTGGTTTCACCCAGTGGATCCTGGATGGGAGCTGCCCGCCAGTCCCATGTGGTGTGCGCACTCCTCAGCCCTTGGGTGGTCGATGGGACCGGGTGCCTGGAGCAGGGAGCAGCGCTCGTCAGGGAGGCTCAGGCCCCATGGGAGCCCACTGTGCGGGGCTCAGGCATGGCGGGCCGCAGGTCCGGAGCCCTGCCCCGTGGGGAGGTGGCTGAGGCCCAGCAAGAATTCGAGCGGCATGGGTGGGCCGGCAGTGCTGGGGGACCCGGTGCACCCTCCACAGCTGCTGGCCCGGGTGCTAAACCCCTCACTGCCTGGGCTAGCGACACTGGCCGGCTGCTCTGAGTGCAGGGCCTGCTGAGCCGCACCAACCCAGAACTCGTGCTGGCTGGCCAGCGCTGTGCACAGCCCTGGTTCCTGCCCACACCTCTCCCTCCACACCTCCCTGCAAGCAGAGAGCTGGCTCTGGCCTCAGCTAGCCCAGAGAGGGGCTCCCACAGTTCAGCAGTGGGCCGAAGGACTCCTCAAGCCCAGCCAGAGTGGGCGCCAAGGCCGAGGAGGCACGGAGAGCGAGTGAGGGTTGCCAGCATGCTGTCACCTCTCAATATGAAGACTAAAGATAGAATAAAGAGAACAGGCAAGGCAGGGAGAGGCTCTGGAGAAGGAAGAGAGAGAATCACCACTCAGCCCCCACTATGGAAAATTTGTGGCACCACAGCAAAGTCTAAGGAAGATTTCAATTTGTTGTTGGCTGGGCCAACATAAACCCTCTGCTGGCTCTATGCAATCTCTAGTAAATTATATATTGCTCATGAGTGCTTTTGTGTGAATGGATTATTTTAGGATAAAGCAACTAACTGAAGGAAACTGGAAAAGACAGTTATTTTTTTCTCTTTTGAGAAAGTAGTAAGACACATTTTTAAATGAGAGGAAACAAGAGATTACAGGGTTTAATGCTTCCCAAGCAAAGAAAACTCTATGGGTTTCTCTATAAGGAGAAAGAAATAAGAAAGAGAAAAGAGGAGATAAAACAAGAGAGAAAAACTATATATGTGCACATTAATCATCATCACATTTGTTCTCCTTAAGATCAGTTTTTTAATCAAGCTATCTGTACTGGTAGATTACGTAGGGAAAGAAAAATCCGCATGCAAAATCAGTGAGAAATGATGAAAGAACATTGACCATCACACTGGCCTGGAACCTAGGATCCTCTCCTTTGGTGCTGGACTAACTGCAAAGGAGTTGGTTACTAAAAGAAAAAAAAAATTCTAATGGATATTGTTGTTAAAAGCATAGTTATATTAAGATACTCTGATGATATAACAATGAAGCCTTTGTGAGAATCCTGCGAGTTCCTGGATATAGGGCTAATCGTCCCATTTCTTACCCACTGGAATCCATTTTTACTGATGGGTTCATTTTTATTCTCTTGCAAATTGCTCAATGAATATTTTAAATATCCTGCCTGGGTATCTTGTTTTTAAAGCTTATTTTATGTCAAGGTGCAATTTCTCAAGTTACTTGGGATTTGGGCCCCTTCTTCCTTTCCCTTATAGTCACATCTTTTTTAGCCCCAAGGGTTTTGACATTAAAGTGACATCTAACACTCAGCAAATTAGGGTTGTCTAGTTTCACTATTAATGGTGTCTACCTCTTATGCTTCTCAAAATAGACAACACACACACATATACACATTCATGAATCAGATAATAAAGGATGCAAGTAGAGAAAATGCTCACCATTTGACCCCTACTTCTTTGAAGTAGTTAGAACATTTTACTTGCAAGTGACAGAAACTAGTTCAAGCTGCCAAACCAAAACCAAACCGAAAAAAAAAAAAAAAAAAGACTTTTGAACTACCAAGGTAGGCAAGACTGCATACAAATCAGGTTCTTCCCTGTGGCAACGCCATCTCCATAGGGGCTATTTGGAAACATATGAGGGTGCTTTGTTTATCACAACTGGGTGGGGGGTGGCATTCAGGGCAACTGCCAAGGATGTGCAGGTGGGGCAGTGGGCAAAACATCCCACCGAAGGAGGATTTTAAAAAAATTTACCCAGAATGACAGCTCTCCCTTTGAGAAATCTGAAGCAGGTGATGAAAGCATTTCACCAAGAATCTCTCTTGGTTCTGCTTTGCTTATGTGGTGATGGCTGTATTCTGAGGTGGGGTTACTGAAGGTGTTGGCAAAATAGCTACCTACAGCCTCAGGCTACCCTTTTAGCGATGTCCACAGAACAACAGTTTCTGTTTCCCATTTGCTTTAGTAGGGAATCCTGATTCCATTGAGTAGGATTGGTCCTACTTGAGTAATTTATAAACCTGGAGAGTGGAGGGATTCAGGGCTGTGGCTGGCCAGACTTGGGACACACATCTTTCTGTAGAGTCCGGGGGTAGGGGTCAGGCTTACCCAACACACAAGCCTGAGAGGGATGGAGGAAGGTCCCAGAGAGTTGAAGGGATGTTAGCAGAGAGGGGAACAGATAGCGGATGGGCAAAAACAAAACACGTCCATTGTCTTTATGGTCTAATTTCCTGAACATCTCTTCAGTCACCCCACATTTCAAGATTCCCTAATATACCAGACCCATATACCTCAAGTTTTTGTACTAGATTGCTCTCTTGTCCTCAGATGCCTTTCCTCATCTCTTTTTGTTTGTCAAACTTCTACTTACGCCTCAGGACTGAAATATCACCTCTTCTGTGGAGCTTCCTTTTTAGCTGTCCCTACTAAACTCGTACCTCCCTCCTCTGTGCACGCATAGCATTTTGTCCATGAAAAGAAGGAATTGAATTAATTAGCAAGGATAAGAAGCTGAACAATCCACATCCTTTTTGGAAATGGAAAGCAGATGATGCTGGATTAGATAAGATCAAACAACATCAAATAAACAAATGTTTATTGAGTATGTACCATGCACAAGGCTTTCCAAGCAGAACCTTGCTGATTGTGTGTGTGTGTGTGTGTGTGTGTGCACGTGTGCTTGCAGATGCTTAGAATCACAGGCTTTTATGATCTGGGTTTCTTAAACCTTATCTGGTCCAACCACTTCCTTATTCAGATCAGGTAACTGAGGCTGAAGTGGGTTTCTTTCTAGCTCTAAAAAGTGTATGATCTGAGTCATTAAAAGGAAGGAAAGGTTGGCCCAATTCTAGGCCAAAAAACCACAGCTATGTAGCTTAAACTTCCTGTTTTAAATGCCATGCCAGGATAAAATTCTTGTCTACATGGTAACAACCACTCCAGAGAGAGAATCAAAATCAACACCAACCTCTTTCTTTCCCCTGCCCCTTTCTGTCTCTCAATTTCTCTCTTTCTCTCTCACTTTTCTTTCTCCCTTTATTTCTCTGTTGCCTCTCTTTAGGAGACATAGGAAACCAAGAGGACTGAGTGGCAGGGCCAAGGCATTGGGACCATGATTCATACTTTTTTTTCTATCTTGCTGATGTGTTTATAGAAGTACACTATTTATGACTCAGTACATAGTGAAGAGACATAACAAATTTTTCTGGGAATTCAAAATATGCAAACAGAATATGTATCAAATGCATGAGAATTATGGGGACATATGTTTTAAAACAAAGGGATAAAGGTGTCTACTCTTTGTGACAAAGTCTCTTCCATGTTTATGACAATGTCTGCATAGCCATTCTCTTTTGAAGAAACCAGAATTGGCTAGAAATAGAGTTGCATGAACCCTGTCATATTCAAAATGGAAAGTAGATATTTATTTGGATTCCGGCCAGGGATACTCAGGCACAAACACGTAGAAATATTTCCATAAAATATGGTTTATGAAAAAATGCCCAGGCCCATCCTTCCCACTGCCATTGCCCCTGTTGCCTGCAATCCCAACTCTGCATTCGGGCTCTCTCCAGGTTTTATCCCACTAATCACTCTTCCACCTGCTTCCTGGTGCCTTTAGATCTTTTTTTCAACATATTATATCCAGGTTCAAAAATGGCCTTATAAAATGTCATCCTGCCTCCCCAGCCTAGCATCAGGGTTTTCTTCCTTGACTCAGACCATCCATACACTGTTCAAGCATGTTTGATGTGTATGTAGCATGTGTGTGGCACTGCTCCAGGGATCAGGTCACTAAACTGAACAAGAATGGGCATATATTCCAGTGGAAGTACCTAACAATAAACAAGTAAACAGGCAAGTGAAGAAAATGAAATTAGGTAATGTGATAAGAAGTGCCCAGGGGCAGTGTAACAACCTGAGGATATCTGGCAAAGGTCACTCTCAGGAAGTGATATTGAGACCTGACTAATAGAAAGGAGGTAATTTCTGGGGACATCTGAGGATGATTTCTCCAAGCAGAAGGAGAAGCAAAGGCAAATTTCCAGAGTTGTGGAAGAATTAAATATGTTTGAAGAATAAAAATGTAAAAAAAGGTGATATGATGGAGGGCAGTTAGTAAGCTAAAGAGGTAAGCAAGAAGTCTAATCATGACATATCTTAAAACCACAGAAAAAGGAAGTGTTGGTTTTATTGGAGGACCATAGAAAGTTATGATCCACTTTTCAATCTGAGAGGAACATGATTGCCATTTTTAAAGAGTTTACTTTGGCCTTTCTGTGGACAATAAACTGAATGGTATCCTCACATTCACATATTCACACCATGGTGTAATTCTCTCTCCTTGAGAGTTGACTGGACCTACTGACTCACTTCTAATGAACTGAAAACAGCAAATAAACGAGATATCTCTTCTGATATTAGGTTGTGAAAAGACTTTGGCTTTCATCTCTCTCTTTTTCTTTTTCTTTTTTTTTTATTATACTTTAGGTTTTAGGGTACATGTGCACAACGTGCAGGTTTGTTACATATGTATCCATGTGCCATGTTGATTTCCTGCACCCATTAACTCGTCATCTAGCATTAGGTATATCTCCTAATGCTGTCCCTCCCCCCTCCCCCAACCCCACAACAGTCCCCGGAGTGTGATGTTCCCCTTCCTGTGTCCATGAGTTCTCATTGTTCTTTTTCTTATTCTCTTTTCCTCTCCTGGTCTTTCTCTTCCTTTGCTCTGTCATACATGCACATATGGCAGGTTTCATGTTGTGAGCTGCCCTATGGAAAGGCTCACCTAACAAAGAAAAAAATGTCCTTTCCTAACAGCTGTCTATAATCACTGCCCACAGCCATGTGAGTGAGCTTGGAAGTTTTATTAGTTGGCTCGGGCTGCCATAACAAAATATCACACACTGAATAGCTTAAACAACAGAAATTTATTTTCTCTGGAGACTAGAAGTCCAAGGTCAAGGTGTTGCCAGGGTTAGTTTCTCCTGGGGCCTCTCTCCTTGGCTTACAGACATCTGCTTCTTACTATGTTCTCACATGGCCTTTCCTCAGTGCACGTGAGCCTCTCCTGTCTTTCCCTCTTCTTATAAAGGCACCAGTCATAGTGAATTAGGACCCCACCCTGTGGCCTCATTTGACCTTAATTACCTCTTTAAATGCCCTATCTCTAAATACAGTAACATTCTGAAGTATTATAGGTTAGGGCTTTAACATACGCATTTTGGGGACACAATTTGTCCCATATCAAAAGCAGATCCTCCCTTAATTGAGCCTGAAGATAACTACCATTACAGTGACACTTCAATTTCCAGCCTTGTGAGAGACCCGGAGTCAGAGCTGCTCCACCAAGCCATGTCTAGTTACTACCCCACAGAAATATGTGACATAGAAATTAGGTATTGTTTAAGCAGCTAAGTTTGGAGGTAATGTTTTACACAGAGGTAGATAACTAATAACAGATATTGGTATCAGGAGTGGGATGCACTTTAAAAATATCTAAATATGTGAAGTTGGCTTCAGAAACAGGCAGAAGGTAGAGACTGAAAGGATTTTGAAGAACATGTTACAGAAATCCTAAATTGCTTGCACTAACAGATTGTTAGTGCAAATATAGACTTTGAAGATGTTTCCAGTGAGGGTTCAAAAGGAAAAGAGGAACATGTTATTAAAAACTAGAGGAAAGGCAATCCTTGTTTCTTTGTTATATAGTGGCGGAAAGCTTAGTAACACTGTCACCTGAAGTTATGTGGAAAGCAGATGTTTGTAATGAACTTTCTGATTTAGCTAATAAGCTTTCCAAACAAAGTGTTCAAGGTATTGCCTGATTTTATTTTGCTATTTAAAGTAAAAGGTGAGAGGAGAGAGATAAATTGAGGAAATAACTATTAAACTTAAAGGAGCCCGGACTGGATGGTTTAAAAATTATTAGCTTTTTCAGACACCAAAAGATGCCAAAATTAATACACAGCTTCCAAGCAAAGTTCAGAACCATAGCACTGCCAGGAAAATGTAATCTACAGGTAAGGCTAAAGGTGAGACTGTCAGGCTTATCATTAGGATGTCTGAAAGATCAAGTGTGGCACCTCAAAGTATCCATCACATAAAAAGCCATTTGAAGAGATCGAGGTTGCACATCACAGAGCCTCTCAACTTGACACAGGGCAGGCGGGCTGCAAAATTGGGGCTTAGCCTGACAGGGTTCTTGGCTTTGCCCAGGAAAGAATTCATGGGTGAGTTGGTGGTGTTAGACAGCAACTTTTACAGAAGCAGCTGTGCACAGCAGCAGTGGAGGTACTAATCCTAGCAGAGCAGGGCTACCACATAGGTAGTATGCCTAGGGTAGCAGCTCAGAGGCAGTTCTGCAATCATATTTATACCCACTTTTAAGTATATGCAAATTAAGGGCAGAGTATGCAGAAATTTCTAGTAAAAGGGTGGTAACTTCTGGGTCATTGGGTCATTGCCATGGAAAGGAGCAGTAACTTCTGGGTGTTGCCATGGCAATGGTAAACTGAAATGGCACTGGTGGGCATGTCTTACAGAGAGCTGCTTTTGCCTCTTCCTTGTTTTAGCTAGTCCTCAATCTGGTCCAGTATCTGAGCCCTGCCTCCAGAGTTGAGTACCACCTCCTACCTCAAACTGAGCTACAGGGTCTCTAGGAAGCCTAAGGGCATTGCGCCCCAGCCATCTCACCAAGAGCCCAAGATAGGAAAAAAAATATGGATCTTAATAAGATTTGTGGGTGTGGCTTTTGTCTAATGAAGAAAATATCAATGATATTTGCAGGATGCCAATTGTTTTTGATAAAACACTATAAATACTGTCAGCTTGAACTGAAAGGATATTGCCAGTACAAAATCAAAAAGTGTTTCTTGGATTCCCCATTAGTTTCCTGGCAGGAAGCAGGCTGATAAAACTACTTTGTTTCAAGTATGTGCTAACTTTGGCAAAAAAGGAAGGGTGGCTGGGAACAGGGAGGTTAAGAGTCCAGAGAATAGAGATGAAAGCCATAGATAATCATTCCCAGAGATTGAGAGTTAATTAACAAACTATGACCATTTGCCCGATTAGATATCATAATTCCTCCTCTGTATTACCTGTTTTTCCCCTTTGTGAAAAGAGGGTTTATGGTGGCTATTCCTTGTTCATTTCACCATTATCTGTTGGCTGTGTGGGGACAGATAACCTTACAGACTGAGAAGAACTGTACCTGAAGAGATGTACTTACTGAACAATACCTGAAGGAGTCTCAGACATAAATGAACCTGACCCAAATGAGATTCTAGACTCTGAGCTAGTGCTGCAATGGAGTAAGAGTTTAGGGCACCTTGAGAGGCAATATTTTGCATTTGGGAGGGACACGAATCACTGAGAGGCAGAGAGCAGTCTTCTGCAGGCAGCCTCTAAGATGGTTCCCAATGATTCATACCTCCTGGCTTTTATGCCCTTGTGTAATCTCATCCTGTTGAATAAGGACAGGATCTAGTGCCTTACTTGTTGTAAATGGAATATAGTGAAAGTAATGGATGTCATTTAGTAAAAAAATATCGTGAGTTCTGTGTTGCTTTCTCTTTCTCTTTCAATATAAATCTCTCTCCCTTCCACCAAAAACTCTAAGGGCAGGGAGAAGCAAGTTGCCACACTGTAGCTAGCTCTAAGGAGAGGTCCACTGGGCAAGGAAGTGATGTCTCCAACCACCTACTGTCAGAGAGAAACTGAGCCTTCCCACAGCTGTTGAGAGAGTAGAAAGTGCATCCTTCCCTATTTGAGATTTGGGACGGCTGCAGCCCTGGAGAATATCTTGATTGCATTCTTTTGAGAGATGCTGGGTCATAAGTGCTTAATTAAGGCAGGACCGGATGCCTTTTTTCTTTTTGTTTGAGACAGGGTCTCGCTCTGTCACCCAGGCTGGAGTGCAGTGGCGCGATCTCAGCTCACTGCAAGCTCTGCCTCCCAGGTTCACGCCATTCTCCTGCCTCAGCCTCCCAAGTAACTGGGACTACAGGCACCTGCCACCATGCCCGGCTAATTTTTTTTTTTGTATTTTTAGTAGAGATGGGGTTTGACCATGTTAGCCAGGATGGTCTCGATCTCCTGACCTCCTGATCCGCCCGATTGGCCTCCCAAAGTGATGGGATTACAGGTGTGAGCCTCCGCACCCGGCCCAGGGCTGGATTCTTGATCTATGGAATTTATGAGATATTAAGTGCTTAAGTCTGTACATTGTTAAGTAATTTGTTATACAACAACAGATAACTAATGTAGACTGTAACAAGAATAGGAGTGGAAGCCGAAAGACCTGTTAGGAGGCTGTAATTCACCCACTATCAAACATTCCAAACGTATGTGTCGAATCAGTTATGGAACAACGTAAGATGTTCTCTAGGCTCTGCTCTTTTTCTCAAACAGTCTGTTTGATGTGGATAACTCTTTTGCCCAGTTTTGTGTAATACACACTCTACAAAATTTAGGTCTCATGATTCATCTTCCGCTAGCCTTTTTCAACTTCTATATATAATAATAGAGATATTCAACCTCTACAATACCATAAATCAAGGTATTTCTATATATTCAGTTGTACTTGTGTCTATATCCTGCCAAATTTTGAGCCCCTAACATCTGGCACCCTGTCTTACCCAATTTTGTATCCTCTCAACACGTGTAACAGAGCCAATTACAGAACAAGTATTTCTGTTACAATTTTGGTAATTTTAACATCTGTGTAATCTCCAGTGATGTCCCCTCTTACATTACTGATATTGCTAATAAATGTTGTCTCATTTTCTCTTTATTAATGTAGCTGAAATTTTATAGATTTTATCAATCTTTTAATGCCAAAATACTTTGGTTTATTGTTATTTTTTCTCTTGCTTATACATTTCTATTTCATTGGGTTCCACTATTTTTTCTTTTTTTTCCCCTCATTATTTGAGAATAACTTGCTCTTTTTTTTCTGTACTCTTAAGGTGAAGCTTAGAACATTGGTTTTAGATCTTTTTTATCATATAATATAAACACTTTAAGCTATTAATTTCCTCTAAGCATTGTGAGAAGTCCAACTCCAGGCTAAAACCCTACATATGATTCTTCGGGCCTGAACACTGGCAATTGCAAAGGCTTCAACTGACACACCTCACAGGGAACAGTTACCATCCCCACAGCAGTCTTGGTACACAGTCAGTGCACTGCAGTTTCTGAGGACAGTTGCAGTCCAGAACTCAAGCCCTCTGGGCCCAGTCATACTCATACACATCGTGGTATTATCTTAGCCCAGGTGCCTCCATTCAGAAACCTTCTTACCATGGGGTTTCAGCTGAGATGCTTTTAGTCACCTGTACTGAGACTTATCAGGGAGACTTGACTAAGACATTTTTTCCCCCTGATTCAGTCTTTTACAGTACTAATTTTTCTTCCTATCCTTCTCCTCATATCCCAGGTCTATAGAATGGCAGGGAACTTTTGTTCAGAGCTCCTTGGCATTGAGACAATTTCCCTTGCCTGCACTTCATGTCACCTGACCCTTGACTAATGCCATTCCAAAGGGCAAAATGGAACAGTGGGGACCTAGCACCTCCTTAAATTTTGGCCCCTTGCTTATATTATAATACATCACAGTAAGAGTGAAACTGCCTTTATTGTCACATAGGACTCATGTTTATGGTTTCTTCTGAATAAACATAGAAATTGACCCTCCTAATCTTAAAACTTGAGAAATTTACATTTGACTTATCTGGGTTCCTTTCTTAGGAAACCAACCATAAGCCCTGCCAAGTAGTATCAAAGAGCTGAAACTCACCAGATCACGGCATCTGGACAATGAGACGTCAGACCCCTCACCCATCATTACTGCCTAACTAACCACCTGTTGTCTGTTTACCAACTCCCCTTTATTTACATCCCTAATTCCTGTTTTCCCACACATAGTTACATTTATTCCCTGTTATATATGCCCCTAATTTTAGTTGGGTGAGGATACAGATTTGAGACTAATCTCCCATTCTCTTTGGTGCAGCACCTAAATAAAGCCTTCTTCTCTGGCAATACTCAGTGTCTCAGTGATTGGCTTTCTATGCAGCAAGTGGGAGGACCTAGACCGAACACTAGGCATTTCAGTAAGAAGTACCCAAAGGCTTGATGACTCCTTCATTTGGACTCATTGTCCTAACTGACCTCCTAAACATCTGGCAGGTTTGACACACTGCTTTAGCTGAATTCACGATTTTTAAGTTTTGTGTTTTTACTATCATTTAGTTCAAAACATATTCTAATCTCTCTGATTTTTAGGTCTTACTTTTTTTTAAAGGAAATATGATAATCTTTGCTTATCTGCTTTAAATATTTGCCCCAATTGATATTACTGAATTTTAGTATATTTGTTTTCTGATGTCCACCAAATTTTAATTGTCTTTTACCTCTCTTTCTGCATTAGATTTAGTATTAATAGTATTTCATTACATCTCTACTATTGGAGATAAAATATTTTTCTCATATATTAGAGCTTGCTCTAAGATTTACAAAGCATGGTTAAATTATCACTCTCTATCTTCAGAGACTTCTATAAACTTAACAGACAATGCAAGGACCTTACAACAATAAGTTTCCATTTTCTTTGTCCATCTTTTGTGCTACTTTCTCCACAAATTTTATTTTTATATATTCTATGAGTCCAATGATGTAATAAATTTTGCTTCAAGTAGTCTAGTCTTTCATATGAAAGTCTTTAAAGGAGAAAACAAAACATATATTTACCATTTCTTTGCACTCTTCTTTCCACTGTATAGATTCAAAGTTCTAACTGAGACACTTTTCCTTCATCATCATGAATAACTCCTTTTAACATTTCTTGTAACATTCACACTGCTTTTGACAATTCTTTCAGGTTTATTTATCAGAAGAAGTCTTTATTTCAACCTTTCTTTCTTTCTTTTTTTTTTTTTTTTCGAGATGGAATCTTGCTCTGTCACCTAGGCTGCAATACAGTGGCGCAGTCTTGGCTTACTGCAACCTCCGCCTCCCAGGTTCAAATGATTCTCCTGCCTCAGCCTCCCGAGTAGTTGGAACTACAGGCACGTGCCATTGTGCCCGGCTAACTTTATGTATTTTTAGTAGAGATGGGATTTCACTGTGTTAGCCAGGATGGTCTTGATCTCCTGACCTCATGATCCGCCTGCCTTGGCCTCCCAAAGTGCTGGGATTACAGCCGTGAGCCACTGCACCTGGACAGAACCTTTCTTTGAAAGATATTTTCACCGAGTATAATAAAATTTCATGTTAACTTAATTTTTCCCTTCTCTTTTCCCCTTCTTTGCTTCTTCTTTCTCCTTCTTCTACTTCTTTCAGCATTGAAAAAATGCAACTCCATTGTGTCCTTTCTTTCACCTTTCTCTTTCTTTCTTTCCTTCCTTCCTTCTTTTTCTTCTTTCCTTCCTCTTTCTTTCTTCTTTTTCTTGTCTTTCTCTCTCTTTTCTTTCTTTCTCTCTTCTTTCTTTTCTTATTCTCTCTCTCCCCCTTCCTTCCTTCTTCTTTCTTTCTTTTTTTTTAACTGACAAGGCATCTGTAGAATATCTTAAACTCATTTCCCTGTATGCAAAGTGTGTTTTTTCTCTCTGGCTGCTTTTTAAGACTTTTTCTTCATCACCAATTTGTAAAATTCTAATTACTATATGCCTTTATGTGATTTTATTTGGGGTTATACTATTTAGTATTTGTTGAATTTCTTGGGTCTCTGACTTTATAATTTTCATCAAATCTGGAAAAATTCTGCCCATGATTTCTTCAGATTTTCTTCCTAATCCCCCTTCCTTAGCTGGGATGACGGTTAACACATTAGATTGATTTTTACTCTCATACAGGTTATAATGGCAAAATTACTTTATTTAAGTGTTTTTTCTTTCTGTGATTCCAGTCGAAGAATACTTTCAATTTTCTGTATTTAGTTCAGTCACTTTCATCTACACTGACTGATATTCTATTAATTCCAGAGAGTTGTTTTTTTTTCAAAAGTTCAGATAATTTTGTTTCATCTTGAGAATTTCCATTTGGTTCTGTCTGAAGCCTATGATTATGCTTAATTTTCATCCATAAGCATATTTATAAGAGCTGCTTTAAAACCTTTGTGTGCTAATGCCATCTTCTCTTCTATTTTCACGTATTTGGTCATATTTTTCTGCTTTGTTTTGTATCTAATAACTTTATTGCTAAATATTTAAAAATTGCTGTATTTTTTGTCTTCCTTTCAAGAGTGTTAAAGTTTATCTGGTAAGATCATTTAGTGACACGTAGATCAAATGGATTCTGTTGAAACTTGGTTAGACTATTTTTTTCATCAGGCAGGTCGAGAGACTCTTTACTATGGGGCAAGTTTAGCCAAGTAATAAGTTACAAACCTTTTGTGGTCTTTAGCAAATATCTTCGGTGTTGAAATGGTTGCTCCACTCTGGCTATCTGAATTCCAGTCTTTCAGTTATTTTCACTGGGTTTGTTGTTTTCATCAAGAAGTTGAGCTGGAAACATACATTTGAGAATCCTTCTAACCTGGGTTTATAATCATGTAAACCAGTTTTAAATGTTTTTACTGTATCCCATTTGTGAAAACTGTTAGTGTAAACATCTATTTTCTAATCATTAAAATGGGAATGATACTAACAATAGCTGAATTTTTTTTTTTACCATTTACAATGTGTCAGTTTCTGTTCTAAGTGCTTTACATACATTCACTCATTCAATATTTACAGTGATTTTAAGAGTGTGTTAGTTTCTGGGGGCCACTATAAAATTAGCACAAACTGGGTGGCTTATAAACAGGAGTTTATTCTCTCTTCATTCTGGAGGCCAGAAGACGAAAATCAAGATGTCGACAGGGGCATGCTCCCTCAGCAGGCACTCGGGGAGAGCTCATCCCTTGCCTCTTCTAACTTTTGCTAGCTGTCAGCATTCTTTGGCACATGACCCTATGACCACCTCACTCTAATCTCTGCCTCTGTGATCACAATGCCTCCTCCTCTCTTCTTGTCTGTCTCAAATCTCTCTCAGCAATTCTCTTATAAGGACACTTCAGTATCTGGGTTTTTATCTCAAGATTCAGCTCCCCTTTCAATGGAGTTAGTTCCCATCATATATCACTGAGACCGGCACTCTTACATATGCCATTGTTGGCAGCACTGCCGGCTATTGTACCTTTCACAATGCTCTGTAATTGTTGGTGCCTCTCTCCTGGTACCAAACTCAACTGCAGTGCGGAGGACTGGATACCAACCCAACTATTTGCTACTTGGGTCAGTTTTATCTGTTACTTAAGACTCTCCAATCTTGAGATAAAAACCAGGATTTTATCTCAAGATTCTTAATTACATTAGCAAAGACCCTTTTCCCAAATAATGTAACATCCATAGGTTCCAGGAATTTGATATGGACATATATTTTTGGGGGTTCGTGGAGGCACCATTCAACCTGCCACAGTGAGTAAACTACTAGTGTTATTAGCCCTTCTTTTCCAAGATCATACAGCCAGGATTCCAACCAGGAAGCCTGGTTTCAGAGTCCCTGAACTTAAACTCTTCATGATGTTGGCTATGTTATAGACTCATTGTCAGGGTTAAAGCTCATTCTATAACGCACCAAACATTGTGCCTGACACATAGTGGAGCCACAAAACTTGTAACTCTTATTGTTATGAATACATATTTTATTGTTCAAAGTTAGGATGACTATTTGATTACAGTGTGGTATTCAGTTTGCGCGGTGGAATTCCTAATCAAGTTCAGACTGATCAGTAAGCCGAAGTCCTTGCTTACTTCAGTGAATCCTCCAGTCAACACAACTTCCAATTAAAGATTTATTTCTCACTATTAAATTAAGACCCCTGTGCTGAGAGAACAGAAATTTAAAGCCAGAGATACAGGATAGCCTCCGGGACGGCATGAAAAGAATTCTAACTTAGGGCTTCCTTGCTTACTTTTTGGAGACACAGATGAGCTGGCACAATAAATATTTAATATGACATGATGTTAGTTTATACCAATTAGGAGTTGCAGGGTCAAATAGCAAGGAGTGAGTGACTAGCTCTCCTCTAGACCAATGTGAGTTAAAATAGTTATGTCTTTAGCGTCCTTATTTTATAGGGTTTAGAAACCTTGGGGAAAGAACATTTAAAGTAAACATTTACAGCTATTATCTTTGCAGCTCTACACTGAGCATTCTCAAGCGATGCTACACACACACACACACACACACACACACACACACACACACCCCTAAAGGACAGGCTGTTCTATATCTGGCTGCTTTTGGAAAATGTTTCCCCTTGGCTATGTCAGTGCTCTATGAGGTATTGCTCACTGTAGATATGCATTAGCTATTTATTTCTTGGCCTATTCAATTTGTTGGAATATGGAGGGACTTGAAAACTTTAGAAACTCTATCCATCTGTGCAATTTGTGTCATTATTTTCCAAACTGTGGTACTTGCTACCTCAGTACCACAAACATCTGTAGGCTAGGGACCAGCAGCTCCCCTTTCAATGGAGTTAGTTCCCATCATATATCACTGAGACTGGCACTCTTATCTATGCCACTGTTGGCAGCACTGCTGGCTATTGTACCTTTCACAATGCTCTGTAATTGTTGGTTCCTCTCTCCTGGTACCAAACTCAACTGCAGTGCAGAGGACTGGATACCAATCCAACTATTTGCTACTTGGGTCAGTTTTATCTGTTACTTAAGACTCTCCAATCTTTATCCATAACTTAGCAATACTACTAACAATATCGGCTCTGTCGAATTCATACAGCTGTTGGAAGGGTTATGAGAAAATAATTTACTTTATAAACTGTAAAGCTCTGTGTAGTGAATTATTATGTTATTTGCTTGAGAAAGACATTGAATTAATGAAATTCCTTTGTTCTGACAAGTTTTCCTTGCAAACAAACAAATAAACCAAAAGAAACAAAAAATAGAAACAATAAAAACCAGAAGACAAAAAAATCAGGATACTCCAAAAAAATAGAAAATGCCACAAAAATAATCTAATCACCCAATAAAACTGCATGAAGGAATGTCTCTTTTCCTGGTCTTTCTATCCTTATGTTTATAATTCCTTTAACAGATGAGCACACTTTACTCTTTACTTTCTAATTATTTACCTTTCCTAGGGATTCTTACTTTACTAAACTGCCATATTCTCTGAAAAAGGTGGCCTTTGGCCTACATTCAGACTGAAATATAAGAATAGGTTTTCAAGGTAATGGAGAGGACAAAGTTTGTTGGTTTAACTCAGGGATTGACAAAATAATCCATGCGCTAAAAGTGTTTTTACATATTTTTAAATAGTTGAAAAAAATCTAAGGAATAATAACATTTTGTGATACTTGAATGTTATATGAAATTTGAATTTCAGTGCCAATAAATGAAGGTCTGTTGTAACACACTCACACACTTTCATTTGCCTTTGTCTATGGCTGCCTTCAGGCCACAGGGCAAAGTTAGCAGTTGTGAGAGATACTCTACGTCCTTCAAAGCTGAAAATATTTTTTACTTTCTGGTCCTTCATAGACAAAATTTGGGCAAACTCATTTCTTTTCTCCCTTCAGCCCATATATTGATCATTTATTTAGTTCTAAGCTGGTAATAGTGAGTTGAGTAAGACATGGATGCTGTCCTCAAGAAGCTCATATCCATTAGCAGGAAAAGATAAGAAATCAGAACTTTTAAAAGATTACACCCAGGCTGTGAAGAGGTAGAGGCAGAAAGGAGTTTGTGTGGCCACATTCCCAGCTCAGGCAAATCGAGGTCAACCCAGTGGCCACTGTGGCAGCCTGTCTACCTGCCTATGCACTTATACCTTCCTCTGCCCTGCTTTTTCCCAGCGCACCTTCCTCTAGACACTAGGTTTGGCTCCATTATCGAGGCCAATGACTTCTAGAGCTATTTTTTGTGCATTAGGGACAATGTGTGAAAGAAACATCTGGGGAAGGCCACCCCACTTTCTTACAGATGGGAGCTCCCTCCTTCTGAATTTGGAGGCGACTTCCTGGAGTCGTCTCCCATCCGTGGAGTTCTTGCAGAAGCTGGTTTGAAAGTGGCTGTTGGAGATACCACAACAGGCAGCCCTGTGACCGGAAGCTCTCCTCCTTGTGTGCACCTGTATTTGTGGTCCTGGAGGAGACCACCTCAGGAGTATCTTCTGCCTCTTCCTCAGAAGCTTTTCTTTTTTTTTTTTTTTTTTTTTTTGAGACGGAGTCTCGCTGTGTCCCCCAGGTTGGAGTGCAGTGGCGCGATCTTAGCTCACTGCAAGCTCCGCCTCCTGGGTTCACGCCATTCTCCTGCCTCAGCCTCCCGAGTAGCTACAGGCGCCCGCCAACACGCCCGGCTAATTTTTTGTATTTTTAGTAGAAACGGGGTTTCACCGAGTTAGCCAAGATGGTCTCGATCTCCTGACCTCGTGATCCGCCCGTCTCGGCCTCCCAAAGTGCTGGGATTACAGGCGTGAGCCACCGCGCCCGGCCCCTCAGAAGCTTTTCTATCAGCCTGTCCCATGAGGTTTCCATCCTCAGTCTTCGTGCCCCAGGGGAGTCAGTTGTCAGCTGCTTCCCTGCTACTCTACATGAAGATGCCACGGAACTTAGACACAGGGCTAGGATTAGGATAAGGGAGGTGAGGCTCTTGTCTCAGACACAATATGGGAGGCACCAAAAACTCAATAATCAACACAAGTAAGATTTGAATGCAAAATTTAAAAAATCAAAATCAATGCAAATATCCATAATGAATAGAAGGTGGGATCAATAACACTGCTGGGCAAAGCTGTGTTTGAGTTTGAGGCAAAAGTTGAGATGCAGAAAAAGGAAGAGTTAAGTTCCAGCTGAAAACTTTCTTCTTTAAATTATTAATTCTGGGGAAATCCACAGATGGAGAAGTCATTCTTGAAGCTGTGACCATGTGGAGTTTCAGAAAGAGCACTCAAATTTGAATGAGATAACAGGGTTCATAGTTTTGGCCCTGTCATGCCTTACCGTGTGACTTCAGAAGTCACAACCATTCCCAGGGCCTCAGTTTCCCCATTGCAAATGAAAGAGGATGGGTGAAATGATTTAGATTTACTTTAGCTATGGGATGTTCTGTGTGCACATCTTTCTATAATGTACTAGCATGCAAGACTCATGTGGGTCCTCCTCCTGGATCCAGCCAAGGTGTGATGATGGATATTGCACAACCTTCTCCAAAACAGCGCTCTTGTTTGTGGAGTCTGGAAACTGCCTGGAAGTCATTTCAGTGACTTCGACATGAGCTCACCAATTCCAGACAAGCAGTTTCTGTAAGCGTGTAGTCTGCATTGACTGTGAGGTGCTGGTAGAGGGATTGGCCATTGAGCAGCTGAAAGGTTGACCAAAGTTTCCCAACGGGGATCATCACTCCACTAAAATATTAAAGGCATTGTGTACAAAATACTTGCAACATCCTGTTACAGTCCGAAATCCACACCCTACACCCAGCTGGCAAGCCTTAGCCCATTCAAAGAAGTGGGTTTAAAGACAGATTTTGGATTTTATGACTGGCATATGTTGAAACAGGATACAATAGCCTTCAATGAGCTTTCTAGGGGCTAAGTTTTAATCACAGATAAAAATACTCAATGGGGCAAATACAGACAAATACAGACAAATGATACCTTTTTTTTTTTTTTTTACCTAAGAACATTGAATTTACTATATGAAAATTATGTTTTCAGATCTACCTTCCTCTTCTGAATTCAAGTTTCTCAAGAGCAAAAAATGAATGTAACTAATTTCTGTAACCTAGTTGCTTATCACAATGCCTGGTATGAAATTATATATATATTATCCGAGATGCATTTAAACTCATGTAATCACAGAGGAAGGACCTTGGAAACCAAATGGTTTACGCAATATCTATATTATAAACCAGGAACCAGAAGCTGAGTTTTCAAAGCAATTTAGTGGAAGAAATGAAGCTTGAGAACAACGTATTTTGCTTTTTACTTCTAAGTCCTGACGTGAGTAAACAGACAATAAAAATCACCTGGCCCTAGATGGAAAATTTCCTTCATCTGGAGACTGAACTGAAGATGGGTATACCTTTTGAAATATTCAGAAATATACAGGCTGGGAATACTTTGCTTTTAAATTAAATATGCATGATCTTCTAGAAAAACAAATAAACCCACATGTTTAGACAGACAAATAAGCAAGGGAGAGTCCCAATACACTCCCATGCATCAGGGTGACCTTAGGCAAATGATCAAACCTCCCTGGGTCTGCTACTTATTCAACAAAATGGGAAGCATCATCCTCAGTAATTTATAACTCTGAGATTGCACATTTATAAAATTTAGTATGAAGTGGCTCTAAGGGTCAGCAAGTAATATGGTTCATTTTGAAATATGAATCCTTAGGAGGGAGAAAATGAGCAATGTGTCAAAATGCTTAATGTTTTCTCATTCTAAAGGCTTCTGACCTCTTGAAGCTGTCTTCCAGGACCAACAGGAGGAGGGAGTGAGCGGCCATAGGAGTTTGAGGCTGCTGCATTAGCCGCACAGTGTTGTGGGCGGGTGGAGCGGGCAGCATACCTTTCTGCCTTTGTCTTCTAATCTTCCAATCTCTCCATTCTGGTTTGGGCAATTCATAATTTTAATTTTACCTTATCTTTCCTCTCCTTTTGGGCGGATAGCTTCAACTTTGGAATAGTAAATGGTAAACTTTGCTTTTAGATCTTGCTTCCAAACTCAGATCTGTCCTGTGTAACCCTGGGAAGATCATCTACATTATTTGAACCTTGGTTTTGTTATTCATAAACTGGAGAAATTCTGTACTTTAGTATAGATTAATGATTTAATTTTGCATTAAAATGTCTAACCCATAGTGGATGATTAACGAATACTAACTTACTGTTAAAAGCATTCCTCCTTCCTATTAAAAGAGTTTTCAGTTTAGGATTATCACTCGGGTTTGGGTTTGTTTACTTGAAAATGGCTTTTTGTCTCTCCCATTCTTAAGTATGTACATTTATTCATCTCAATCCTTATTTTTCTTGACTTTCAGCCTGTATAATTATTGGTTAATTTCAAAGGAGTTACTTTGCTGGATACATCCTTGAATGAGAGGTATGCAGAAGATTTGGCTGATGCCAACTTTTTTCTACCTGTTGCTTATAATTAGGGATCTATTAGGGATGCTTGTTTGGAAGGCAACGTTGCGTGGGTGTGTTTTATCTTGTATGTAATAGAAAAATAGCTGCAAAAAAATCAAATGGATTTACAAGATGTAGGAAACAGTAGCAACTATGATTAATCTTTGAAAAAGTATCAGAAAAGCTTTGCAATAGCTGCAAGGAAGAGGAAACTACAAAAAGTTGCATTGTGGCTTTGTAAAAGAACCAATTAGCATACCTTGAAATGAAAACTATAAGAAGGATAATTTTAAAATCGAACACTGATTTGATATAGTGAGAAGTGAATTTAAAGATAGATCAGAAGTTTTCCAGAATGAAGCATATAAAGATAAAAAATGCAAAATATGGAGGAGAGAAAAGAAATATAGAGATGGTTTAAGGTTTGTTCAGAATTTGAGAAAAAGAGAATAGAAGGAAGAGACACTATTTGAAGAAAAATTGAGCATTTTCCCAAAGCAAGAGGAAACATGACCTGCAGATTTCAGAAGCCAGGAATATTTTACATAGTTAAACAAACAAAAAGGTGCAACATAGTGAAAGAGCAAACATAAAGCCAGAAAAATATACTGAATCAGTGAGATAAAAGGCAGGTTGTACTGAAAGCATAAGAGAAAAAAAATTATGTCATTAGAGAGGACAATACCTTGTGAAAGTATATTTTAAGAATAAAAATGAGAAAATATACATTTTTAGAAAAACAAATATTGAAAAAGTTTACAACCAGGTTTTCAATAATAAAAATTCCCAAGGATTTTATTTATTTATTTTTTAATTTTTTGGAGATGGAGACTCACTCTGTCACCCAGGCTGGAGTGCAGTGGCGTGATCTGCTCACTGCAACCTCCGCCTCTCAGGTTCAAGTGATTCTCCTGCCTCAGCCTCCTGAGAAGCTGGCATTACAGGTTTCCACCACCAGGCCCGGCTAATTTTAGTATTTTTAGTAGAGACAGGGTTTCACCATGTTGGCCAGGCTGTTCTCGAACTTGGAATCTCAGGTGGTCCACTCACCTTGGCCTCCCAAAGTGCTGAGATTACAAGTGTGAGCTACCTCGCCTGGCCCCAAGGATTTATTTTAAACAACTTGTTACTAAATGAAAGATTCGAGATGCAGGAAGGAAGGAAGAAAGATCAAAAAGAGTCATGAATGACTGGGTAAAACTAAGGGAACGGGGATGCATTGAACACTAGCAGTGTTAACACTAGGGAACATACCTGAGTCACGTGGATATGTAGCACCCAAGTATCTTAGCTACAGGACGTATGTACGGATCTGCAGCAACCTTAATTCTTGCTTTCTCAGAAGAAAGAATTTGACTGAGGGGCAAAAGGCAGAGGGAGAAACGGAGGCAAGTTTTAGAGCAGGAGTGAAAGTTTATTAAAAAGCTTTAGAGGCCAGGCGCAGTGGCTCACACCTGTAATCCCAGCACTTTGAGAGGCCGAGGCGGGTGGATCACGAGGTCAGGAGATAGAGACCATCCTGGCTAACACAGTGAAACCCGGACTCTACTAAAAATAAAAAAAATTAGCCGGGCGTGGTGGCGGGAGCCTGTAGTCCCAGCTACTCGGGAGGCTGAGGCAGGAGAATGGCGTGAACCTGGGAGGTGGAGCTTGCAAGTGAGCCGAGATTGCACCACTGCACTCCAGCCTGGGTGAGAGAGCGAGACACCGTCTCAACAAAAAAAAAAAAAAAAAAAAAAAAAAAGCTTTAGAGCAGGAAGGAAAGGCAGTAAAGTACAGTTGGAAGAGGGGCCAAGTGGGCAACTTGAGAGATTGAAGTATGGGTTTTGACCTTTGACTTAGGGTTTTATGGGTTAGCATATTTCCGGGGCTTTGCATCTTTTGTCCCCAATTCTCCCCTTGGGGTGGGCTGTCCGCATGCCCAGTGGCCTGCCAACACTTGGGGAGGGCAGCATGCACACAGTGTTGAATGAAGCTGTGCACATGCTCACTTCTGGTTGGTGTTTTTTTCCCTTACTAGAGTCATGTTTATATACCAGTTAAACTCTGCCATTTTGCCTCTTAGTGCGCATGCTTGAGCCCACTGGCCCAACTCCTCAGATTTTATTGGGAAGCTGCTGATCACCAGTTTCAGGTGCTTTCTATTTACTGGGAGACGGCCTTTCCCTGGTGCTGGCTGCTACCAATTATCATTTTAGAGAAGCAGGTTAACAACTGCCTGACCGTCACCTGATGGCCGCCTGACATCCCTGGTTTGCGGGGGGTGGCTCTCTCCTGCCCTGTTCATATCTACCTGACTACCTATTATAACAATAGTATGTGTAATTAGTTATTATTTTTTTAAAGTAGCATTAAAATACAAAATGTATAATCATTTATAAGTTTTCAGGGAAATAAATGTAGTTAAACAGTTTTAAAGAACTTGCATTATCTAGAAGATCCGCAGGTATTAATTATCTCTAGATGAAGCTAAGTGGAGTTGGTATGCCTGCTGTAAGTTCAAAGGAAATTCCACTCAAAGAATGGAAACAGTGTAAAACTGTGTCTTAGAGAGCTTCCTTTTGCTACCAACTTTTCCAGGTCCACTCTTCCCTGATCTGCACCCTGCTTGGTGCCTTGAGAGAGTGATCTTTGTGGACTGCATAAAGGGGTACCTTTGCCCTCTGGCCTCTGACTGGATTCAGCCAAAGGGGAGTGCCAGCAGGAGAGTAGAGGGAGGAAAGAGAATGAGGAGGTGGAGGCTGGACATGAGAGGCTGCCTCCCTGTGTGGTTGGAATGGGCGGGCTGCTTCTCTGAGTGAAGGTTTCAGCTCCTGCCAGGCAGCCCTCTCTACTCAGCCTTCTCTGTCTTTGCGTTCTAGTAATTGTTCTTTTCTCTCATCCCTTCAGGCTGGGGGGTTGAAACTGGGCCCCCCTCTTCCCAGTTTTTTTGGTTTCCCTTAATTCTGTCCACTGCTTTTTAAATAGCCCCTCTACTGAAGTCACATCACATTAAGCCATTTTGAATTATGTCAACTGTTAATTGTTCAGAAATACAAACTTCATAGTAGAGGAAAAATACGTTAATAAGAAAGATCCAAAAATAGGCAAGAAGCAAAAGAAAAGAAAAACATAGGCCTACGTCTGATTGGTGTACCTGAAAATGACGGGGAGAATGGAACCAAGTTGGAAAACACTCTGCAAGATATTATCCAGGAGAACTTCCCCAATCTAGCAAGGCAGGCCAACATTCAGATTCAGGAAATACAGAGAACGCCACAAAGATACTCCTCGAGAAGAGCAACTCCAAGACACATAATTGTCAGATTCACCAAAGTTGAAATGAAGGAAAAAATGTTAAGGGCAGCCAGAGAGAAAGGTCGGGTTACCCACAAAGGGAAGCCCATCAGGCTAACAGCTGATCTCTCGGCAGAAACTCTACAAGCCAGAAGAGAGTGGGGGCCGATATTCAACATTCTTAAAGAAAAGAATTTTCAACCCAGAATTTCCTATCCAGCCAAACTAAGCTTCATAAGTGAAGGAGAAATAAAATACTTTACAGACAAGCAAACGCTGAGTGATTTTGTCACCACCAGGCCTGCCCTAAAAGAGCTCCTGAAGGAAGCACTAAACATGGAAAGGAACAACCAGTACCAGCCACTGCAAAAACATGCCAAATTGTAAAGACCATCGAGGCTAGGAAGAAACTGCATCAACTAATGAGCAAAATAACCAACTAACATCATAATGACAGGATCAGATTCACACATAACAATATTAACGTTAAATGTAAATGGGCTAAATGCTCCAATTAAAAGACACAGACTGGCAAACTGGATAAGGAGTCAGGACCCATCAGTGTGCTGTATTCAGGAAACCCATCTCACGTGCAGAGACACACATAGACTCAAAATAAAGGGATGGAGGAAGATCTATCAAGCAAATGGAAAACAAAAAAAGGCAGGGGTTGCAATCCTAGTCTCTGACAAAATAGACTTTAAACCAACAAAGATCAAAAGAGACAAAGAAGGCCATTACATAATGGTAAAGGGATCAATTCAACAAGAAGAGCTAACTATCCTAAATATATATGCACCCAACACAGGAGCACCCAGATTCATAAAGCAAGTCCTGAGTGACCTACAAAGGGACTTAAACTCCCACACAATAATAATGGGAGATTTTAACACCCCACTGTCAACATTAGACAGATCATCTAGACAGAAAGTTAACAAGGATATCCAGGAATTGAACTCAGCTCTAAACAAAGTAGACCTAATAGACATCTACAGAACTCTCCACCCCAAATCAACAGAATAGACATTTTTTTCAGCACCACACCACACCTATTCCAAAATTGACCACATAGTTGGAAGTAAAGCTCTCCTCAGCAAATGTAAAAGAACAGAAATTATAACAAACTGTCTCTCAGACCACAGTGCAATCAAACTAGAACTCAGGATTAAGAAACTCACTCAAAACCGCTCAACTACATGGAAACTGAACAACCTGCTCCTGAAAGACTATTGGGTACATAAGGAAATGAAGGCAGAAATAAAGATGTTCTTTGAAACCAACGAGAACAAAGACACAACATACCAGAATCTCTGGGACACATTCAAAGCAGTGTGTAGAGGGAAATTTATAGCACTAAATGCCCACAAGAGAAAACAGGAAAGATCCAAAATTGACACCCTAACATCACAATTAAAAGAACTAGAAAAGCAAGAGCAAACACATTCAAAAGCTAGCAGAAGGCTAGAAATAACTAAAATCAGAGCAGAACTGAAGGAAATAGAGACACAAAAAACCCTTCAAAAAATTAATGAATCCAGGAGCTGGTTTTTTGAAAAGATCAACAAAATTGATGGACCGCTAGCAAGACTAATAAAGAAGAAAAGAGAGAAGAATCAAATAGATGCAATAAAAAACGAAAAAGGGGATATCACCACCGATCCCACAGAAATACAATCTACCATCAGAGAATACTACAAACACCTCTATGAAAATAAACTAGAAAATCTAGAAGAAATGGATAAATTCCTCGACAAATACACCCTCCCAAGACTAAATCAGGAAGAAGTCGAATCTCTGAATAAACCAATAACAGGTTCCGAAATTGTGGCAATAATCAATAGCTTACCAACCAAAAAGAGTCCAGGACCTGATGGATTCACAGCTGAATTCTACCAGAGGTACAAGGAGGAACTGGTACCATTCCTTCTGAAACTATTCCAATCGATAGAAAAAGAGGGAATCCTCCCTAACACATTTTATGAAGCCAGCATCATCCTGATACCAAAGCCAGGCAGAGACACAACCAAAAAAGAGAATTTTAGACCAATATCCTTGATGAACATTGATGCAAAAATCCTCAATAAAATACTGGCAAACCGAATCCAGCAGCACATCAAAAAGCTTATACACCATGATCAAGTGGGCTTCATCCCTGGGATGCAAGGCTGGTTCAACATACGCAAATCAATAAATGTAATCCAGCATATAAACAGAACCAAAGACAAAAACCACATGATTATCTCAATAGATGCAGAAAAGGCTTTTGACAAAATTCAACAACCCTTCATGCTAAAAACTCTCAATAAATTAGGTATTGATGGGACGTATCTCAAAATAATAAGAGCTATCTATGACAAACCCACAGCCAATATCATACTGAATGGGCAAAAACTGGAAGCATTCCCTCTGAAAACTGGCACAAGACAGGGATGCCCTCTCTCACCGCTCCTATTCAACATAGTGCTGGAAGTTCTGGCCAGAGCAATCAGGCAGGAGAAGGAAATAAAGGGTATTCAATTAGGAAAAGAGGAAGTCAAACTGTCCCTGTTTGCAGATGACATGATTGTATGTCTAGAAAATCCCATTGTCTCAGCCCAAAATCTCCTTAAGCTGATTAGCAACTTCAGCAAAGTCTCAGGATACAAAATCAATGTACAAAAATCACAAGCATTCTTGTACACCAATCACAGACAAACAGAGAGCCAAATCATGAGTGAACTCCCATTCACAATTGCTTCAAAGAGAATAAAATACCTAGGAATCCAACTTACAAGGGATGTGAAGGACCTCTTCAAGGAGAACTACAAACCACTGCTCAATGAAAT